>NC_134485.1:262526182-262548682 GCF_040206685.1 Ascaphus truei | reverse complement strand
CAAACCTCGGTGCACTGAGATGTGACAGATGTTGGCTCTCCTTCTCCTTCCTCCCCGCCATGCTCCGCTATGTAGGATGGGTTGTTGAGTTGGTGGAGTGTCAGCGCCTCTGGATGTAGCGATGTTACGTGCTTGTCGCTTTTACACACTGCACATTCGATGGCCTCTTTACAGTAATTTTTGTGTTCCTCTATGGGCTTCATCCTGAACCGAACCACCTGTTAAGTGGGTGTGGCTTCTTGTGTATGGGACATTCCCTGTTTGGGTCCCTTGGTTTCTTGTCTCCGGCGACTGGTCGGGAGTTGTTTGGGTCGTTGGGGACACGTCTGTCCTGTGGACCGAGATAGGTGTTCTGGCGTTACCGTATCTCGTCACTGGTCTCTCATTCCTCAGGTTGCTTGCACTGTGTGTGGTCTGCGCACCCAAGATGAAACTGGGATCGTTCCTTGTCTTTGCTGCTTCGCGGATGAAGCTCAAGAAGAATGAGAAGGGAGGGAAGGCAACTTGCTTCTCCCTTTTGTATCTGGAGCCTTGTGACGTCCATCTTTCTTGGAGGTTGCAGGGTAGCTTCTCCAAGATGGGTCTCACTCCGCGAGTTGAGTCTAGGATGTTAAGACCTGTTAGGGACTGGTCTGTTCTTGCAAACTCTATCTCCTGCAGCAGATCCCCGAGTTCTCGTAACTTCGAGTAGTCCTTGACTGTGATTCTAGGGAAGTCATCGATTCTTTTGAAGAGTGCGTCTTCGACCGCTTCAGGGCTACTGTAGCACTCCTCTAGCCTTTCCCATACCAAGTCAAGACCTACTTGGGGGTGGTTCACGTTCGCTGCCCTGAGTCTCTTCGCATGCTCTATGGAATCTTTCCCCAGCCATTTGGTTAGCAGGCTGAGTTCTTCCCTTGCGGAGAAGTCCAGACTCTTGATTACGTCTTTGAATGTGGACTTCCATATTCGGTAGTTCTCGCCGGATCATGTACTTGCCCATGTCTGTCAGGCCTGATGCATCGGTGTGTTGTTCGCGTGCTGAGGTAGTTGCCAGGAGGGTCCTTGTGGTCACCTCTTCCTTGGCGTGGACATGTGATGACTGCTGGTCAGTATGAGGGGCTGTGTTTTCCCGTGCAGGTGTACCTGGATTGCGAGCCTGTTGAAGTGCATCCGTGTGCGCGCTGGCGTATGGATCACTGTTGCGGCTGTGGCTATCCCAGGTAGCGTGTACCCTTGAAGGAACAGCGTCTTCTCCACGTGGATCTAGCAAGTCTTCGGTGTCTGTGGAGTCACTATCGTCATGTTGAGATGGTGCACTGGTATTTACGCTGAAGAGGCTCCTCACATAGTCCTCAGTGCGTTGGACTGGATCCTCTGAAGCTATCCATCTGTACAGTTGCTCCCCGCCATCCTGTCTCGCAGCTGCCTCTAAGACTTCAGCTTGGGCCATGGCGGCGGCGTCCTCTTCTTTGCTTAGAGCTTCTAGATCCGCGTCCAATTCGGCCTTTCTGCGCGCGGCGGCGGTGGCATTGGTGGCGGCGGTGGCAGCGGCATTGGCGACGTTCTGCTCCTCCTCTTCTATGCGCGCTCTTTCTGCCCTTATGGCTGCCTCTCTGCGACCATATGTGGCCATAGCACGTGCGGCCTCTGCGGTGGCTCGTGCCTTGGCTGCACGCGTTAGATTGCGCTGATCTTGCTGACCTTGATGAATGCCTGGATGTGCTGGAGCGCTGTGATGCAGTTTCCAGCAAAAGGTATTTTCTCTGGTCTTCGGCCTCAGTGATAGTGGTCTGCACGAAGCCGTTGCGCTCAAGGTCAGTTGCCTCCTGCTGGTCACATTCGCTGAGGCTTTCTTCCGTGTTGATTCTTTTCAGGTAGGAGAGATATGTTTGTGAGAGCATTTAGTAGTGTTTGTGACTTGACCTCAATTGTGCTATCGCTTGCCTTATCTGTTTCTTCTGATCGCTAGTACTTGCAATGTTACATATTTCACGACCAGTGTCCTGCCAGGCCTTCTCTAACTTTTTGCGTTGTGCGTCTATGTCAGATTCGTACTTTTCGCACGCTTTTTGGGTCATTGTGACTGTCCGTTTAGGCCTTGCGTCTGCCTGCGCCTGTTGCAGTTGTGCAGGGTCTCTGTGTCTGAGTGGTCACTCTCCTGCGTGGTGTCTGGTGGATATCTGAGTTCTGTCATGCTGTAGGTGTGTGTAGGCCTTTAGCCAGTGCATGTGGCGTGCGGTCTGTTTACCTGCGTCAGCGATGGATGACTGTCTCAGATAGTGCCGGTAGGTGCCCTGAAGCGGTAAGCGTAGGGGTAGCTGTACTTACGGGTGTCCAGTGGCTCTGACCCGTGTCCTGGCGGGTGTCCAGTGGCGTGGCCCTTGGTGGCGCTAACCGTGGAACGTGCGCAGAGTTAGGTGAGATGGTAGCTCCTCACGGTCAGGCTGTGCAGAGGGTGGACTCAAAAACAGAAAGAGCAATCACAGTTCTATGTATAGTGCACTTGTCTGATTGCAGTGCTGCTGCCGCCTTGTGTAAAAGATGGCTTGCTGTACTGCTGTAAAAGCTGGGCTCTGTATGGCAGTGTAAAGCTGCTTGCTTGTCAGTGTGCAGAGAGTGCTCTGAATCCTTGCATAAAGGCTGTGAGTAGCAGCTCCTGTGTGCAGTGTAAAGCTGCTTGCTTGTTTTTGCATAAGGCTGTAGCTGTTTGCTGTATAGAGGCTGATGGCTCTGTGTAGCAATGTGGAGCAGTATGCTTGTATTTTCGTGGTGAGAGACTGCTGTTTATTTGCTGTGTAAGCTGCTTGCTTGTTTCTTTAGCATAAAGGCTGGGAGTAGCAGCTCCTGTGTGTGTCCCCAAAGCACATAGTCTTCCTTTTCACTATTCTGGACCCAGGGTCATATCTAGGGTATGAATGGACCCAGATAGCTTCAACTCAGCCCCCTTTCCAAAGCACACCAAGTCCTGTTATATTACCTTCACTTAATTAGAAAAGCAGCAGTGAATACAGACACTTGTGGATGTGATGTTGTGTTGGGAGAGTGATTCTCTATAGGTGCTTCGTAGTTAAGGGCAGGTGAAAAGGAAAAGGCCTTGCTGGGAGGAGTGTAACAGAGAGGGGTACTCACTCAGCCAGTGGTCAGGAAGTAAAAGAAAGAGGGTCCTGCTTGTGACACAGGAATAGGGGCAGGCTAAACCAACCATCAGCAGGGACAGGGGGGAATGGAAAAGTCCAATACATAGGAGGACTGGAGATGTTGCCAGGGCAACCAGAGTACTGGCAGACTGGAAGGAGAAAGGCAACATTGTAATATATCACACAGGCACAGTGTGTGTGTAGAGCAAAATACATGCAGCTGGACATTAAGGAACTGACAAGCAGAAGCTGCAAAGAAGGGGGGGTGAACAGAGATATAAATCTTGTTCCATGATACTTATCACTGCTTAATGAATCGCGCTGACTGGCAAACAACTGCACATTTGCCATTTTTTTGCCTGATCGGACATATTTTTATTCATTGGCTGAAAAAATGCCTTTTTTGGCCGATAAAGCACTGTTATCACTGCTTAGTGAATCGTGCAGCAGCCAGTATCGGTCTTAAAAGTCATTTATCATACTTAAAAGCAGTTATCACTGCTTAGTGAATCACTCCCGTAGTCACTCTTTCACAAGCATAAGCAGTGGGGTTTTTTTCTCTCTCTCAATTAGGAGATTCACACAAGCGTGATATCCACAACCGCATATTACCTTCTATTGACTTGAATGACAGTTAGCATAATCACAGTTATCACGTTTTTGTGAATTCCTCCTTAGGCTACGATTATACCAGCTCTGGCAGGGCGGCAGCACGATCCAGTAACGTCATCCTCGTGATGCCGCCTAGCAGCGTGTGAACTGCAGGCAGGAGGCAAGCAGAAGAGACAGGGAGGTGTGGCGGAGGCGTGACCGTGAGTAGTTCACCCTAATTGGCAGAACCGTCGCCTGAACATAACACATTTTCAAGTCTGTACTACAGTCTACCGCTTTGCAGTTTGGCACGGTATGTTCACTTTAATTGGATTTCTGCCTTTTGTTTTTGAGCCGCCGACTGATTTTAGTATAATCACAGCCTTAGATTTAGTTCAATATTGCAAGGCCATAGTAAACTACAATACTGACACTACTACCTACGTGCCCCTGATTATATTTACTGTGAGCACACCTCGACTGGTTCTAGCTATTTTGGGGCACATTTCCTCTATCCTTCTTGTTCTGCACCACAATCAAGTTGGCTACATCCCTCTCCCCTGTAACCACTATATAACTGAAGCCCATTTTCCCCCTTACTAAAGGAACCACCAGTGTGGCTGTTACCTGTTGGCTACCAGAAGGCCTGGGGTGTCACCTGTTCGCCTTGGTGCAGCGCTTCCACCTGCGAGAGATCAGAGTGTAATGGGATGAGCCCCTCACAGGAACCAATATGAACAGTAATTACACACATATATATATATGACGCAGCATACAGTACACCAATTGTGTGTCCCCAAAGTACATTGGGTGCAGGCATCAATACCCTGATGTCCCATTTCCAATTTCAAGGCCCACCCAAAAGTTTGTATGGTAGTGCTGCCCATGAACCGTTGGTGCACTTAGATGAGGTACCTGCCCGGGTACTCCAATACCCGGGTGCTGCCGAAGAATGAACAGGGATCCAATGATCGAACGATGTTATCGTCTGCGACGGCATCCACCTCTGAGTGGGATGAAGTCCGGTTGGAGGGTCTCACCTTTGAGAGTCAATTAACGTAGGTGGTCTGGTCTCAGACCACAGGCTTGAGTCAACATGCAGCGTCTTCGCTGGTGCCTCTACTACCAGGCTACTGGAGAAATTGCCCTATCTGGGGCCTTTACCTGAAGCAGCCACAATCTAATAGGTGAGTGGGGCCTAACTTGGACCTAAGGGGTAATCTGGCCTAGTGTGGGAGTCACTGACACCCAAACCCTACCTTCCCCTTCTGTGTCCTGGCTCCAACTGCCTGCGCACGGTCTAAGCATGCCAAAAGTATCTTTCCTAACTGCCGAGATTGCTGCAGCCCTATTGGCTGTGCTGCACCATGTGATTTCAGCCCCTGGGGCTGCTGGGATATGTAGTCCCCTGCGGATGCGTGAGCTATCAGTAATGGTGGCGCCCTCCCTGGGCATCCACCACATAGCTCCCTGACACCGAAGCTCTCTCCCTCTACCGCCCGCAGCTCCTGCAGCCAGTCACAACCTGCATGCCGCACCAGCGGCACCTGATTGCTCCCGCAGCCATCCAGCCCCGTTCCCCACCTGGCACGGAGGTAAAGGGGCTCGGCTATATAACCTTGATAGGTTATAGGGTCAGTACCACATGTATTAAAGTGACTTAATGACAGTGTAACTTTCCTTACTCAACTCCAAAGGAGGTCACATCAGAATGACTATATACAGAAGGTAGGAGATGGTGGCTGTATTGGTGGACAATGGTGGCAGAAGCTTAGGAGGGCAGGGATGGAGCCTACCCCAGCGGTCCAACCCAGAAATCAATTACACCTTCTGATGTCAGCTATTAGGATGGGTTCCACTCCACAGGTAAGAGCTATGGACTCCAATTGGACAAGGGCTGAGAGATGTAGGAGGGATGAGAGATGCACAGAAGCTGTAAGATGCGGGAGGGGCTTAGAGTTGCTGAGAGGAGGGAGGCTGAGAGATACAGGGTGTCTAGGAGATGCAAAGGGGCCTGAGAGATGCACAAGGATGGGAAATGCAGGTGGGCTGAGAGATGGAGGGAGGAGGTGGGGAACAAATGAAGGGAGGGAGGAGAGGTGAAGAAATACTCTAGAGGAGAGAGAATGATGGGGGTGTAGGAGGGAAGAAATGAATAGATGGAGGTGAAGAGAAAGAGCTGGGGGGAGATAGAATGGCGGAGGGCCAAAATGGTGTGTGCTTTGTCACTAAAACATATAGGAAAGATATGGCTTTAAATTTAGCTTCCTACTGAATTTCGGCGTCCCCTATTATAAAACTTAAATGTGACAACTCTATTAAATGGTCAAAGCTATGTAGTACCATAGAGACCTAATGACAGTGATCCCCAATAAACTAAAGCTGTAAATTCTGCATTCTTTGTATTTTTTTCCCCGTAGGAACACATGCACAAAAACTGGCACAGACATTGCTGCATATATTACACATGCATCGCAAAATAACAAGCATGATTATAATTAGCTAAGTATTGTAACCAGAGTTCAGATCCTCTCACCTACCTAGAACCATATTTGTTAAAGTGTAAATTAATCATTCACTATGCACAGGACTCAGATCAACAGTCACATAGTCACAGTCATATAGAGCTAGAGTTACAACTTAAAAGGTGATATTGAATAAAATGTGCACTGTCGGGGAATATTGCTAATGAGCATGCAAATAAGTAGTTATTGCAAAATGACTTAATCACTAAAGTCTGATGTCTGGAGCTATCAGGCTACCACCACGAAATGTTACAGATTTGTATACTATGATATATTTATATATTTGTATACTATTACCTTTTTCACATCATTTAGTGAGTCCAGACCAAAGGGACATATTTTCTAAGCATTGCTATTTATAATACACTTTCCAGTGCCAGAAGCCAATTCATATCAAGGGAATGAAGTGGCACCATTTAGTAAATATAGGTCACAATCTTTGGTCTCTTATGGTTTTACGACACAAGGCAAAATAAGGCAAATATGTAGAGTTCAGCACAACATTCATAATGTCTAAGGACACAATGCACAAAATGCATATTTTATTTAAAAAACTGAAACACTATCATTATATGTTGTCGGGTGTATATAACTATGACATCTATGAATATACAAGACCCAATGAATTCCTGCTGACAGTTTGTTTTCTCTGTGATCTTTCTACAAACAGATTTCCAGAGTGATTGGCTCAAATTCAGTCTTCTGCATTATCCTTTGTCACTAGCAGTCATTCAATGCTCTATTTATAACAAAGCCACCTACCGTAACACATTTCAGTGTGTCTAGATGTCAAGAGCAAAATGATTTATATACTTTAGGTATTTGTTAATTTGTATAATGCACTTCTAGTGTACACACTGTTTCAAAAGCCAGGACAAAACGGACACAATTCATCTTAAAGAGATTACAATACAGTTTGAAATGTGATAATGTATTAAACAAACTCCAATAAATGGTATGGTTGGTTGAAGGTCTATTTCATTTCAAACATTAGAGAGAACTATAACCCATAGGGTTCCGCGGCAGACAGGAGGGGGGAGCTGTCTCAGACATGCTGGCGCGGTGGCCCCCCAACATAGCAGTGACCCAGTGACTACCGAGCTCAGCAGCAACCGCATGGTTACTGCGATCCTTCCTCACCCTACTCCTGTCGGCACCGGAAATCGTGTTCAACTTCCAGCTGACAGGAGGGAGAGGACGGATCAGGTAAGAGCGTTCGCTCTCACTGCAGGGATATTTGCCACGTGCCAGCAGCCCCCTTAACGTACGTGTGTGTTTGCATATAGAAGAGAGAGGGGGAGTGTGTGTGTGTATAGAAGATTGTGTTTGTGTGCGTGTTTGTGTGCATGTTTGTGTGCGTGTTTGTGTGTGTGTGCACGTATATGTAGCCAGGTTCCCTCCTCTGAGGTTGTGCCCCCTTGTATGTAATTACCTCCGCACAGTTGGGAGAGTTGCGGCCGGTTGCGGGGTCGTGCGGATGCGCGTGCACGTGTGTCAGGAGCTCCGCGGGAGGGGGCGTGCAGTGGGAGGTTGCCGTGTGCGCCGGAACAGCAATTGCGTCGCCGGGGGCTCCGGTGATTGAGAAGGGAGCTGCCATCTTGGAGAAGCTCGCACATGCGCAGAGCAGTGGCGGACATTCTATGTCGTGCATGCGCAGTGGAAAAATGCGCTAACGCTAGCCAATCAAGGAAGGCTCTGGGAATGGACTACAAGTCCCATGAGCCTTAGAAGTGTCCCACCTGATGCCAGTGAGCCAATAGGAGCTGTGGAAGTGCTGCAGGTAGGATAAGGAATTGTGTCACAAGGAGCATGCAGGCAAAGTGTGACAGGGAGAGGTAGGGGACAGAGGGTCCATGCAGAGGGCAAGTAAGCCTTTGCACTAGGCCAGCAAATACCCCCCCTAGGCCCAAGTCAACTCTAGCTTGTGGCTGCTACAGGGACAGGCCCTAGCATAGGGAACGGATCCCTGTAGTACCTAGATATAATTAGGGACACAGCAGACGCTGAACCCCCTGAAGAGAGGTTTGGAATTAGGCCTCATCGAAGAGACTACAGAGACATTGCTTGGTGGGATCACCCTGACGACGTCGGTGTAGGAGAGAGGATCGACGGATCCTTTGTGAAGTCTCATCAGACCGGGTGCTGCAGCACCCGGCAGGTAAAAGTCAACAAGTGCACCAATATACCGGTCTATACCCAGGCACTGATCATGCCTATAAGGGTGGGTTCTTTGGGGACACTGTGGGACTAGTGACCAGGGGACTTAAACATATTGTGGTACTATTGGGGACTCTGTGAGGTACACAGTATTCGGGACACGGTGGTGGGTATCATTTCAGGGAAGTAGCCCTGCGAGGCGTGTGGTAGTTGTGCCATATATCTTATCCATAAGGGAGAGTAATCCTTTGACCTATAACAATTGCTAATACAGTAAAGGTTTCGTTATTTTACTGTGTGGGTGTTATTATTGTGTCCTGTGAGGGGCTGCTTCCGCTCTGCTAGGATCCCTCACAGGTGGAGGCGCTGAACCAGAGTAAGTATACACCCCAGGCTCTCCGTGGAAGAGGCTCAGGCTCCTGGAGCCAACAGGTATAAGAGTAGCAATCGGTAGATTCCTGTGTTCTAGAGGAAACATATAGAAGAGAGAGGGGGAGAGTGTGTGTGTGTGTGTGTGTGTATATATTGAAAAGAGAGGGGGAGAGTGTGTGTGTATAGTAGAGAGGGGGGAGAGTATGTGTGTATAGAAGAGAGGACAGTGTGTGCGTAAGGGGAGAGGGAGTTTAATGGGGGGGAGGCAGGAGGTGAAGGGGTAGTAAGGCATGGGCGAGGGGGGGGGGGGGAAAGGTTTGGGGTTCCCCAGAATTTCACAATCTAATTCTGGGGTTCCTTACCCAGAAAATGGTTGAAAGCCACTGCCATAGGCCCTTACTCAACATGGTATAAAGCTGTTTCCTGTGCTGGAGAAGACTGTAGACACTCATTTGAATGGAGCTGAATGCTTCTGGCTATAGTTAAGACTACACACTTTGATACCAAGTAAAAGACAGTGATTGTTAAAGATCATGTGAAAAATATAGCCTAGTTTGGCAACAGGAATAGCTGCTTTAAAAATGTCATTAAACAAAGTTGATGTGGTTGTTACTCTTGTTTTTGAGAGTATCAAAGACTACAAATAAATGTCAAGTCATTGTTCAGGCATTTGTCTATTTCTGCAAAAAGTGATATACCAATAGTGGCGCTCTAATTCTAATTCTAAACACGTGTTAAATCAATATTAACAAATAAAACCATATATTTAAAAAAAGGACTGTTCTCTCAATCCCAGGTGAGTATGGCGACGTGGTGATCAAAGGGAAGCGCAAACATGTGGAAATAAAAGATATAGCTGATGGTGCAATATTGTCTTATAACAGGTAGGTATTCTTCTATAGGTGTAGGAATATTATACTCACAAATGTGAGGATGAGTCAATGTACATAAAGGTATCTTTAAGTAGTTCTCTTCGGTGGGGATGGATTAGCTTGAACCGTGATGTAAAGGTAAGTTCCTTAAATGGTTAAACACAGAGAAGCCAACATAGTGCGATCTGAATAAAAACTGTATTGAAGTGGTAAAAGTATTACAATACACTCACATGATGAAGTAAAATTAAAAATACAATTTACTCATAAAATAAGATAAGTTCTGCGTACATCAATATGGTCAAAAATGAGCAGTTGGTAATTGGGTATACCACACCAGTAGACAGCTGCAAACAGCACTCCTCACTCGATCGCAGGGTGCAGGGGATTGGTTGTCATCTGATGGCAAGCTGGTGTTTGTAGATGCCGTCTCCCTCTCACTCAACTCTATGAACAAGAAAACTGAAAGCATAATAAGAAAACATTGGGCTATTTTGAGTTCCGATCCAGTATTAAATAACCATATATCTGATTTTCCAAAATTTACGTATAGAAGGGCAAAAAATTTAAAAAATGCACTATCACCTAGTGATGTGGGTTATGCCCGCACAAAGCCCATTACAAAAACCTGGCTTGGTGACAAACCCCTAGGAAACTTCCAATGTGGGAAGTGTTCTATCTGTAGATATTTACATCCTGAGAGAAAAACCTTTAAATCCTTTACCACGAATGAAATTTTCAATATTGACTCCTTTATAAATTGTAATTCGACCCATGTGGTCTACATGATCAACTGTGATTGCGGCCTGCAATATGTAGGCCGCACTAAAAGATGCCTAAAAATTAGGATACAGGAGCATATAAGAAATATTAAGGCAGGTTATGAGAAACACAGTGTTTCTCGCCACTTTGCATCACACCACAACAAGGACCCATCAAAATTGATGTTTAAAGGTATCAAAGTGGTCCCTAGGGCAAGAAGGGGAGGAGATAGAATTAAGAGTCTCTCATACCAAGAAACATTCTGGATTTATCAACTTAACTCCCTAACCCCTAAGGGGCTAAATGAAGATATAGATATCTGGTCTTTGTATTAGATGCGTATTCCCCTGCTCTTGTTTCTTTATGCTGAACTGCTGCTGAATATACATGTCTCTAATCGTGTGTTTCTTTTTCAGATACTTACTATTTGATCAATTGATTTTAGATTAAAAATACGTTTTATTAAACTTTATTTAACTGAATTTTATTGTTGATTGTATAAAAATTGTATTAGATGTTTTATTTTTTCATTTGACACCATTGTATTGCAGTCTTATATTGAGCTAGTCACTGCACCTTTAATTCCTTGAGTAGCAATTTGACACCATGAACTTTAGTTGAAGATTAGTGGGTGTATATATATGTGAAACCCCCCCCCATCTGCATACGTTCCCTGAAGAAGTAACCACGAGTTACGAAACGCGTTGGAGGGTGTCATTGCTCATTTCCTAGTACCCTCTTGTTTGGTGCTAACACTCTATACAAGTGTTCCCCCCGTTTCCCGCAAGACACGGTGCAGAAATCTCCTTTCCAAGAGGCGGCGTGTATCCTTCACTACACTGCACGCATTGAGCCCCTGCAGGCGGTTCGTAGGAGAGTGCGACCGGACTGTGACGTCATTATTGGGCGCTCCGTAGAGGAGAAGCAGCACGTGACAAACGTGCTTACATGCGGATAACAGTGGAGGTCGCTACACGCCGATGCTGATCGGTGCCCCAGGATCATCTGGGAGTAAAGACTGAGACCTGCCCCGTCTTGAGTGAGAGGGAGACGGCATCTACAAACACCAGCTTGCCATCAGATGACAACCAATCCCCTGCACCCTGCGATCGAGTGAGGAGTGCTGTTTGCAGCTGTCTACTGGTGTGGTATACCCAATTACCAACTGCTCATTTTTAACCATATTGATGTACGCAGAACTTATCTTATTTTATGAGTAAATTGTATTTTTAATTTTACTTCACTATGTGCGTTGTGCGCCTTGTTTTTTTGTCTTTTGCATAGTTTCAGGGGTGTTGGGACACCCCCAAGAAGGGCTGCAGACGTAATATATGTGATCTTCCCACAATTAAGGTTGAAATTTCTATTTTGAATATAATATCACTGTGCACTGCACATTGCATACTGTGTTCCACTAATTATTAGCTGCGCACTGAATCACCTATTCTTTTAACACTCACATGATGTATGCTAATTAAAAGCATTTAGATACGCAAACGATCTCGCCTCCGGTGTCTTTGGTCTTTTTACTTCCCTTCTCCTCAGCGTGCGTCTCACGACTGCATTCCAGCAGGGCGGATGTGATGTCAGCGATGTTGGGGAGTTCCGGTTTGGCGAGTTGACTGTGAATCAAGAAGGGTGAAACGCGTAGAGTGAAGGTGACTCATCCTCACATTGACTCATCCTCACATTTGTGAGTATAATATTCCTACACCTATAGAAGAATACCTACCTATCAGCTATATCTTTTATTTCCACATGTTTGCGCTTCCCTTTGATCACCACGTCACCATTTGTCTATTTCTGCCTGCTGTTCATACCAAATGGACAATTACAGTATTTCGAAAAATGAGGTGACCAATTTATGAGTATTATCTTTCATTTGATGTGAAATAGAACAAAATCATGTTGTCTAGTCAACAGCATAACCAGATATATATGGTACGTCAGATTTTAAGGCGTATTCATAGAAGGGCGAAGAAGATAAAGCTGCATAACAATCATACCAGTTTTAACATTCACTTGATTAACATTATACAGCAGAGCAGCAAATGTCACAGAAAATAAAAAGCATACTAAGCTAAAGTACAAAGAATGCTGCAGTGATTCCAGACTTGCAGTGATCACGCTGACTTATGAAGTAGCTATTAGAAAAGACAGTGGTCAGTCTGATCATGCCTCACAAAAACAATATTTTTCATCAGTAGAAAACTGCTGGAGAATGTAAATTCTCAAAATCTACTATATTTACGAAGAACATTCCTGTTGATCCTTTGAAAAAGAATAAGAACCTGCAATGATGTATGTATACTGTTATTTACATCGCTCTAACAGTGTACACAGCGCTTTAAAAAAGGCAAATACAAGGTAAAAATAATATATGATCTACTATATCATATAATCAGCTTTAAGGCCAGGATCCACAAAGATCCATTCAGAAAATGAATGTGGCGTTAACGGAACTTAACATCACGCCAACACTAACGCTGTATCTTCAAAGGGGACATTACACACTGTGGATATTCTGAATACATGATACATAAAGCTTGGCCCCCTGCAGACGCACTTAACCAGAACTCCCTCCTACTGTCTCTGTACGTTCTACCTACCTACCAATTAGACTGTAAGCTCCTCGGGGCAGGGACTCCTCTTCCTTAATGTTACTTTTATGTCTAAAGCACTTATTCCCATGATCTGTTATTTATATTATCTGTTATTTATTTGATTACCACATGTATTACTACTATGAAGCGCTATGTACATTAATGGCACTATATAAATAAAGACATACATACATACATACATACATGTGAGCCTAACAGGTAAAGCACCATGCTGGGTAATGCATATAGATCCCCTCATATACACCCTATCTGCGATTGGGGGGGAATATGGGCTACATTTGGAGGCACTGCTGAAAGCAGACCTGGGGTGCCAAAATAGTTGTAGAGTACCAAAAGTACGCAAGGAAAGATGTTACCAACCAAAAGCCACGAGGTCATATCTGGGCCAGTACGGTTCGGGAGCTGTATAGCCAAGTGGAGGCATTGGGGAATGGTCCCGCTCATGAGGAAGGGAGTGCCCTTCTAGAGTCCCTAAAGGAAATCCTGGGCCTAGACAGAATGTCGACAGATCAGGAAATATGCCGGGCAAATGCCCTACCAGAAGGCTACCCCCTTATGTATGGAAAGAGCCCTAGTGTAGTTGAAAGGATTGTAATCAAAATGGAGGCTCCATCAAGAAATGCTAACAGTGAGTCCCACCTAAAATGGCGTCTCGCGCCGAGTCAGGAGAGCGCACATGTTGCATGCCACCAGCCTGCACAAAAATGTTTTGCAGAAACTTGTCCGGGTCTGGTGGGCAAACCCGAGCCCCGCCCCTGCGAGGTGAGTGGCTTAGCACAGAGACAGAATATCCCCTTGATAGAATGTGTCCCTCCTTTGGATTCCACCAGGGGGAGGAAGCTCAGTGATCCCCAGTCAGTAACTTCTGTCCCCCGTAAGAAAGGCAAAAGCTGCCGCAAACAGCATCCTCAGTTGTATGGAGTCTGGAGAAGAAAGGGAGGGGACGTACCCTTTCTGTTGTGCCCAGGTGTACAAAAGGGCTTGAAATTGTCTGATGGTATGGATTTTCACCCCTTTAAGCTACCGGCAGAATATCAGGTGGCAGAAGTGGATGATGAGGGATGCATACAATGTGTCTGTAATCAATGTGACTTTCCAGGTGGCAAATTGACCTGGGGACCCCAGTGTGCCTGCTGCGGAGCACAGTTCCTGAAGCCGGGGCTGCTGCGGACTACGGAACCCGCCAAGAAGGAAGCGATCGACTTCCATACTGGACATGTCAATCCCGGTAACTCATCTATCCCCCTCACCGATGTTTCGGAGGACACTTGCCCTCTAACCGTGGTTCCAGATCCGGTTCCAGAGTCAGCCCCAGAGCCGGAACCAGCAGAGAAAGATGTGAGTGGCCTCTACACACAGACGGGAGGTACCCCCTGCTCTGACTTTCAACCCTGGCTGTATAGAGTCGTACGGGCTCCAACGTCAAGCTTGCCACTGGTAGTGTGCCCATGTGTAGTCAAAGACTGGACTGTGACTGGTGGCTGGGCGGACGGGTCCTCTACGCTACCCGTAGCGCTCACGACAACCGTGGTAGATGGGGAGGGATGCCTGCACGGCCGTCTGAACAAATGTGCTTGCCCCGTTGGTGAATTGACCCGAGGGCCCAAGTGCCCCAACTGTGAGGTACAGTTCCTGAAACCCAGGACCGCCAGAGAATGGAGAATTATCCCGTCTCCTGGAGGAAAAGGAATCTCTTGTGAACCAGCTGAGCCGGGGCAAAGCTTCCTTCACCCAGACCATCGAGGAACTGAAGAGGCAGCTAGAGGAGGAGACCAAGTCGAAAAATGCCCTGGCGCACGCGCTGCAATCATCCCGGCATGACTGCGACCTCATGCGGGAGCAATATGAGGAGGACCAGGAAGCCAAAGCCGAACTGCAGGGGTCTCTTTCAAAAGCCCACGCCAAGTGCTCCTCACTGGAGAAGACCCAGCACCGTCTACAGACAGAGATTGAGGACCTGGTCAGTGACCTGGAGAGATCCAACTCTGCAGCTGCCGTCCTGGACAAGAAGCAGCGGAACTTTGACCGGATTCTGTCGGAGTGGAAGCAGGAGTACGAGGAGACGCAGGCCGAGCTGGAGTCTTCGCAGAAGGAGTCCCGCCGCCTGAGCACCGAGCTCTTCAAGCGGAAGAACGCGTACGAGGAGTCTCTGGACAACCTGGAGACCCTCAGACGGGAGAACAAGAACCTGCATGAGGAGATTGCAGACCTCCCCGATCAGATCAGCGCTAGCGGGAAAATTATTCATGAGCTAGAAAAGGTGAAGAAAGCTCTGGAGAGCGAGAAGAGTGATATCCAGGCAGCTCTGGAGGAAACGGGGAGCGCTGGAGCATGAAGAGAGCAAAACTTTGAGGATCCAGATGGAACTTTCTCAGATCAAAGCCGACGTGGATCAGAAACTGGCAGAAAAAGATGAAGAGATCGAAAATCTAAGACGGAACCACCAGCGGGCTATGGACTCCATGCAGGCCAGTCTGGATGCAGAGACCAAAGCCAGGAACGAGGCCAGCAGGCTCAAGAAGAAGATGGAAGGTGATCTGAACGAGATGGAGATATCCGGTGAAGAGGCCCTGCCCGGTGCTTACTACGCAAAGGATCACCAAGTTCGTCTGTCTCAAGACCCAGAGCTCATGATGTATCCCGAAGGCATCACTTCAGAAGTGGCTAATGGAGCCAACAAAGACTGTGCTGTGACCACCCTGGTAACTATTGCCTTCTTCATGTGCCACAGGGAGCTTTTTGTTCATCATGTAGTGGACAGAGGAAAAGGTCAGGACCTCCAGGTATACCGCATGTGCGATGCGGATGGCTGGGTAAAGATCTGGCCAAGAGACATTGCACTATTCCTTCCACCAGGAGGAGGAAGTACTAAGGAGCCAGCGACTGTTACCTTTGAGCATGATCTTCAAGAGATTATCACGGCGAAGGCTCAAAAAAGTCAAAGTCACATGATCAGTTAAGGGCACCCAACGCTTGGTCTCGGCAAACAGCAATCACTCAGCTGGCCTCGGGTATCACTGTGGGTGTTATGTGGTGTACCAAGTCATATAAAGGCCATGTGATAAGTTGTATATTCTATGTACTGCATTTTGATTATATAACGTTTGTGTACATGGTTGAGTTGTGTCCCAAGCGAGGACGTTGGGGTTTTCACCAGGGGGAGGATGTAGCCAGGTCCCCCTCTGCCCGTCACCCTCCCTCACCTGATGAACGATCGTGGGTGCCGCCGAGCCCAATGGCGGACCCATCAGCGATTGCCTGGGTGAGGGGCAGACGAGAACCGGAGCGGAGGTTGCTGGGGACGCGAGCGGCTGGTTGTCAGGGCCGCGGGCGCGTCGCTAGGGCTCTGGCGGGTCCCGTGGCAGGGCGCCGCCATAGTGAATTACGCGCGCATGCGCAGTGGGGATTTCGGCGCGGGGACCGGCAGGGAAGTTCGCGCATGCGCAGTCATAAGGTGCGAATGCAAGCCTACCAGGGAAGGCTCTTTGAAGGGACTACAAGTCCCATGAGCCTCAGCAGCACCCCATGTGACGCCAGGGAGCCAATAGGGCTGAAGGATTGCCCTGCAGACCAAGAAGGGATACATTTCGCGGGGTTTTGGAGGAGAGAGTCAGTTGGCGCCAGGAGCAGCTAGGGGAAGGAGATAGGGTGCAGGAGTCAGTGACTCCCTGCATTAGGCCAGCAGCCCCCAAGGCCCCAGCTAGCCCTGAGTCACCCTGAGAGTTTTGTCTGGGACAGCCCCCAGGTTAGGGACCCTGCCACTTACTATCTAGAGTCAGTTAGGGGCCCAGCACACGCTGCGCGTCCGTCCAGAGGTTTGGGCTCAGACCTTCACTGTTGCTGCATCAGCCATCCGGGTGGGATCGCCCCGGATGGTAGTTCCTGTGTAAAGTCGACATCAGGATCCTTTGTGAAGTTCCTTGGCAGGCCCAGGCACCGGAGTGCCCGACAGGTAATCTACAAGTGCACCAACGAGTCATATCACATTCACTGCGCAGTCACACATATCTCTCTCACTTGAGGGTGGGGTAATACTGTGTGGGGTTACTGAACACTGGATGGGATCATCCGGTGGAGGTGGAGGTGGAGGTAGCATCCTGCGAGACGCAGTAGTTAGTGTCTCCTCTAGGGAGGGACACCTGTTGGTTATATGCAATAGTACGTTTCCTATGCTCACAAGTAAAGTCATTGTTGTTTTACATACTCTGTGTGGAGTGATATATATTGTGTCCTGCGAGGAACCACTCCCCCTCTGGTGGGAGCCATCGCAGGTGGAGGCGCTGCACCAAGTACGAGGTTGTTCATATTGTGTCATACGTGCCCCAGGCACTCCGTGGCGGAGGCTTAGGGCTCCTGTGAGCCTAACAGGTAAAGCACCACGCTGGGTAATGCATATAGATCCCCTCATATACACCCTATCTGCGATTGGGGGGGAATATGGTCTACAACAGTATTAATGATTATGTCACTGGCAAGACAGCCATGGTTCCTCATTAAAAAGCTGCAACAACAATGATAAATATTGTCCTAGTAGTAAGTTCAGGACAGTTGAACACTAGTACTTCTTGTTGACCTTAGCTTTTACTATTTTGTAGAGTTTGTGGCTCTGGGCACTTGGAGGCATTGGCAGAGTACATGGCAATTAACTATGCAAACAAAGATTTGTGCGACATCACTGCAGGAACCGCATCTGGTCCAAGGATGAAGAATTGTTCCAGGAGATGTGCAGTTCAAGCAAATGAAACAAACAAATGTTTCTGCCTGTACTGCGGCTTTTCAAGGCGAGTGGAGAGTGCTGAAGAGGCAGACAGATGGGGGCAGATGTGTATGAACAATTCATCAGATATGTAAAACTTGCATATTAATACCTTGTGCTGTAAAATATGATTTTCAAGTAAATTGTGATGAACAGCTCTAGAAATGCTCCGAACATAAAGAAGTCGATTTCTGCTGCGGGAAATTACAGATTTAGTGTTGAAGGGAGTTTTTTTTTTTCTTCTTCTAGGGAAACAAAAGCATGATCTATGCGAGCTGCACAATAGCATGTTATAAATATGGGTGGATGACGCCATTTTGTAAGAAAATCAGTCAGGTCATTGATACATTCCTGCCTGCTCCCCACTTACTCCCTACCCAAATTGCAATCTTGCACAATAAACACAAATAGGGTTATTCACTAAAGTCTTCTGGCTGCATAACTGGGGGAAATATAACTGCAGCAGATTGCATTGGTTTTACCGCAGTGTAAAGTCAGAGACTTTAGTAAGTAAACCCTAAATTAGCTTTATTCATTGACACCATACTGACTAAACCCCTATGTATCAGTAGACTCGCTGAGAGTGGGTAATATGGAGTGGGCAAGGGTAAATAACATGGTGGTGGGGGGTGGGGGGGGGGAGTGCCCCTAAATTCTTTGGTGCAGATGTAGGGTCTTCAGGGGTTAACTGCAGATGGAAGGCTGCCTCTCTGCTCTTATGATGTGATCCCTGGTGTCAGGGGAGACAAGGAGTCTCTGATCTACAGTTAAACCATGGGGACAGACATTTTTCTGCCTCGGATTTGTGCCCATCCCAGATCCCAGTCTCCTTTGGTTAGACTTGGATCTATTGATTAATTAGGGAAGGGGAAGGGGGCTCGAATTACAAGCCTGCAAAACCTGCCTATTCTGAAAAAAAGGTTGATTTTGTTATTTCCTTTTTTGCCAGTTCCCTCTCAATCCAACTGTTACCAATGGAAGATGTCAGGGGTCGTACTTATTTTCCTCCCAAGTCTCTTCACGTGTTCAAAACACATACATAGCCACTGACTGGAGAAATCCAGATTCATACTGTACATAGTCGTTCAATGAGTATAAAACCATAATATTTAGACGTTCCCTTGTTATTATATATGCAAAATGTGATGAATTTGAGTCTAAAACTTGTGCAGTAAAAAGTAGTATTTTTTCCTCCTTTACTGCCAGAGAGGTTTGTAATATATTATGAATAGTTTAAAAAAAAAAATAAAAGCGTACAGGCATACCCCGCATTAACGTACGCAATGGGACCGGAGCATTTATGTAAAGCGAAAATGCACTACCTTTTTTCCATTTATCAATGCATGTACTGTACTGCAATCATCATATACGTGCATAACTGATGTAAGTAACGCATGTGTAACAGGCTCTATAGTCTCCCCGCTTGCGCACAGCTTCGGTACAGGTAGGGAGCAGGTATTGCTGTTCAGAACGTGCTGACAGGCGCATGCGTGAGCTGCCGTTTGCCTATTGGGCGATATGTCCTTACTCATGAGTGTACTTAAAGTGAGTGTCCTTAAACCAGGATATGCCTGTACCGTATTCCTATTCCGTAAAGTCTATAAATGGTTCTTAATCAAAGTTTATGCTTTAAAGGTGACCCTGAGAGGATGTAGGAACATTTAAACAGACTGCAAAGGAGCCTGTAAACAAAGACTTGTGTGACGCCAACATGCAAAACGTCCAACCATAGGAAGCTTTTATTTCACTTTCAGGTCTACTTTCATTGGGAAAGAGACGCACATTAAAGACACATGATTTAAGGGTCCATAAGGAATAAGGCAAATAAAGTGACTTGTCTGAAGTTTGCCTGGGTCATGAACCTGGCCTCCTTATTCACTGTTCATCAATTTAATCACTGAGGCGCTTAATCTAGCATCCTACATGATCTCAGCACATCATTACACATTCATTCTTAAGGCAGCCTAGTAAAGCAGGCACCTTTTGAGGACTACAGACCTAATAAATTGTCACACAACCCACACATTCACTCTCAGCAGTATTCCATTCTATGGCTGATTGCTCTCCTTTAGAGTTCTTCTTGCGCAGTTACCGAGTGCAAGCTCGTCTTGTGTACTTAAAAATGTGCTTTTACAAACCACCGAGCGGGTCATTTAAGTGGATTTACCATGGCAAAATCACGAAAGCCTTTAAAATAAATTGATTTGGAACTCTATTGAGGTATAGACTTTATCGTGTATTTTACCTCGTATCAGAGTGTTCATTCAATCAATTGCAGTACAGAAAAAAAGACAAACATGTTTTTTCTGAAATTGCACAGAGGTACATCTTGGGAGATGACTGAACAAATAGGTAAAATGTCAGATTAACTACTTCAGTGCTGGATGGATCTGTAAAGTATGGCTCAGTATAAACAAAAGACAGAGAACCTCAATGCTATATCCAACATGATAAATCACACAGTTACATACGTATCTGTTCTTCTCGTATAAGTGAGGGTCGCTTAGTTACATTCTTTGGCCAAAGCATTTGTAATCTTTTTTTGCAAGTCCTAACACTACCTCTGCAAATGTCTCTTTACTTCTTTAATATGAGGTAGAAGTCTAAATAGACTGGTCAGTCACAGCTGCATCTCAGGACTTGATATTTAAAGGTATGACTCAGTACATCAAGCCCAACCCAAGTTTTCCCTGTGTTTCTCTCTAGGGTCAACCTCATCAACCACTGGTCAGATTACTTTCAGCTCTTTACTTGATCCACAAGTGTTCTGAGGGCAAAAGGAAGACCCCTTTTTATCTCCACATGATGGACAATGTCAGAAAAGAATGTAGACAATAAATAGCAGCTAAGAGTTAGAAGAAAAAAACATGAATCCTCCAATGACACTGCTGGCTAACAGTTTGCATTGTGCTCCTTGGAACTGGGACAGCCCTTTTAAATATATATAGGTCCAGATATCTTTAACTGTGTCTGCAATGTTTTGTATATAATGTACTGTATAAACTTTTTCACTAACTGTAACCATGAATTTGTCATCATAACTCTGTTCCCAGGACATACTTGAAAACGAGAGGTAACGCTCAATGTATTACTTCCTGGTAAAACATTTGATAAATAAATACATATTTACTAAGTGGTACTATTCCGTGGGCTGTGAGGTTTCTTATGAAGCAACGCTGCTTAGTAAATATGGGACATAACATAATATGTGTTTCACATATTTTTCATAGGTGCTTCATCAACAGTGTTTCTACGGTAATACACTTAATTTTATATAGATGTAGCCAGGTCTTCCCCGTGCCTCTTACCTCCCGGTTGGTAGTGCGGTTGCGGGAGTGAACGGCTGGCTGCCGGCGGCTTGCAATGGTGTGGCGAGCCATTAGAGATAGGCGCGCATGCGCAGAAGGGCAGGAGAGTGAGGTGGTCATTACAGGAACTGACGCATGTGCATTGGCATAGCAGTTGAGGCGGCCATATTATATCATGATTCGCAGGGAAACTACAACTAGCAGGATTCCCGGGGGCAGCCAGATGACGCATCATAGCTCAGTCAATAGGTACATATCAGGACATAATAACAATCATCTGTTCCTTAGCAGGTCTTAAAATTAGGTAAATACAACCACAGATGAACAATAACACATGACATATTACACCGTGTCATGATTTATTTAACAAAAATAAAGCCAAAATGGAGAAGCCATGTGTGAAAAACTAAGTATACCTTATGATTCAATAGCTTGTAGAACCACCTTTAGCAGCAATAACTTGAAGTAATCATTTTCTGTATGACTTTATCAGTCTCTCACATCGTTGTGGAGGAATTTTGGTCCACTCTTCTTTACAACGTTGCTTCAGTTCATTGAGGTTTGTGGGCATTTGTTTATGCACAGCTCTCTTTAGGTCCAGCCATAGCATTTCAATCGGGTTGAGGTCTGGACTTTGACTGGGCCATTGCAACACCTTGATTCTTTTCTTTTTCAGCCATTCTGTTGTAGATTTGCAGGTGTGCTTGTGATCATTGTCCTGTTCATGACTCAATTTCGGCCAAGCTTTAGCTGTCGGACAAATGGCCTCACATTTGACTCTAGAATACTTTGGTATACAGAGGAGTTCATGGTCAACTCAATGACTGCAAGGTTACCAGGTCCTGTGGCTGCCAAAACAAGCCCAAATCATTACCCCTCCACCACCATGCTTGACAGTTGATATGATGTGTTTGTGCTGATATGCTATGTTTGGTTTTCACCAATCGTGGCGCTGTGCATTATGACCAAACATCTCCACTTTGGTCTCGTCTGTCCAAAGGACATTGTTCCTGAAGTCTTGTGGTTTGTTCAGATGCAACTTTGCAAACCTAAGCCGTGCTGCCATGTTCTTTTTAGAGAGAAGAGGCTTTCTCCTGGCAACCCTTCCAAACAAACCATACTTGTTCAGTCTTTTCTAATTGTACTGTCATGAACTTTAACATTTAACATGCTAACTGAGGCCTGTAGAGTCTGAGATGTAACTCTTGGGTATTTTGACATTTCTCTGAGCATTGCACGGTCTAACCTTGGGGTGAATTTGCTGGAATGTACACTCCTGGGAAGATTGGCAACTTTCTTGAATGTTTTCCACTTTTGAATAACCTTTCTCACTGTAGAATGATGGACTTTAAATTGTTTGGAAATGGCCTTATAGCCCTTCCCAGATTGATGGGCAGCAACAATTGCTTCTCTA
>NC_134485.1:262471182-262523682 GCF_040206685.1 Ascaphus truei | reverse complement strand
ACACACTTACACACACTTAGACACTCACAGACACTCACACACTCTTACACACACTTACACACACTTACACACACACTCAGACACTTACACACACTCACACCCACATATACACACCCATATACACACACACACTTTCTCTCCCATATATACATACACACACACACTCTCTCACTCTACACAGACGGGGGGTGGGGTCGGAGCACAGGAAAGGCCGCGACCAGCACCACCACCCGCTCCCCCCCCCTCCTCCCGCGCAGGCAGCGGGAGCGCCAGGGACAGCGGTGGGGAGAAGAAACACCCCGCTACCACCTCCATGCAGGCAGCGGGATCTGAGGTAAGCGGCGACCTGAGGGACATCCCCGCTCTCATCTCCTGCCCCGCGGGCTGTCACGCGGTGACAGGGGGAAGCGGGGACAGGAGGGACATCCCCGCTCCCATCTCCTGCCCCGCGGCCTGTCACACGGTGACAGGGGGAAGCGGGGACAGGAGGGACATCCCCGCTCCCATCTCCTGCCCCGCGGCCTGTCCCGCGGTGACAGGGGGAAGCGGGGACAGGAGGGACATCCCCGCTCCCATCTCCTGCCCCGCGGCCTGTCCCGCGGTGACAGGGGGAAGCGGGGAGCGGAGGGACATGCCCGCTCCCATCTCCTGTCCCGCGGGATGAATATGCGCTAAAGCGCGGCGGCCATTTTTTTTTCTCGCGACCCCGTTAGTAACGCGGTGGTCTCGGGGTGGACCCCGAGACCCGCGTTATAACGGGGTTTAGCTGTATATATATATATATATATATATATATATATATATATATATTTGTGTCAAAAGGAGTGTTACTGAGCGTAGCCAAATGTATACAACAAAAGACAAAATTAGCCAATGCTACATCCAATATGACAAAATACATAGATAAATACTTCAATGTTAGTATTCTCATGAATAAGCGTCATTTAGTAAAACCCTTTGGCCAAAGTGTTATAAGCCTGCAGCCATGTCACAGCATGACCAGTATGCAGGTCCTAACACTACCTGTGAAAATTCTCATTTACCTCTGCAGTGGAGGGAGAATGGTCTCAGTGGACCTTTCCTGCATAGGTACATGCAGAAACCTGCTTCTTAAATGTAATAGCCCTATCCCGCCCGGCAGCCAGAGACAGGGTGTACATGAATAAACAGTCTCTCTCTCTCTGACAGAGTTTATGCTTGCTCGTAGAGTGTTAGATCAGTGGCTTACCTTTCTCTTCAGAGGGTCTCTCTCCATGGGTCCAGGCCAAGGCTGCAGTGGAGTGAATAATAGAACAGGACGCCAGGAACTTTTCAACTAGTGTATTTATTGGTTCACAGATCAGCCTACAGTCATGGACAGAATAGGTACTTTTCCTCTTGCAATTGAGATAGTTCCACTCACTGGTCCCTATATAAATCAGAGTAATGACCTTCACCTTTCCCTTCCAATCCCTACTTAAACTGGAGGTATGATGACCCTCACTCTGTCCCTTCCAATCCCTACTTAAACTGGAGGATAGGATGAAGTACTCTCTCTTGCCTCAGGATCTGCCCTTCTTGGTAAGAGAGGCTTCCAGTGGCTTGAGCCCCTGGCCCTCTCATAGGACTGCATACACAGGTCCCTTTCTGTCTCTCTTACCCTTCCCTACGGTCAGACTAGAACTCAGTAGTATGGCTCCCCCACCCAGGGGCCTCACTACCCCTGGGCAGGACAGGATAGTCTTCACCCCTCAGGGCCCCAGTTCTCCCTCAGCTCTCTCCTAATTGGGAGGAATCATCTTCTTATACCAGGGGAGTGTCCAACCCTCCCTACCACAGTAACTGGGCAGATCTGGTTGTATCCAAGCCACCCATCCTGCATGTGACACCAACTGCTCCCAGACACGTGCCTGAAAGCTGCAACATAGTACACTTTTAGAGGAAGCTTAACTCACACGCAGGGCCATGTGCTAGTTTTTAACCCTAACTCTGCGTAACTAACTATTACCAGAACGTATATGCTAGACCTTATAGATATAACAGGGTGCTACATTAAAATGGGGTGGGGTGAGTGTAAACCCTGGTAGGAGGGGCAGCCAACCTCCAACCAACTGATACAAGTTGAAAATTAAAATGAATTAACCCCAATCCCAGAAAGCTCTAACCCCAGAACCCATCATATCATATATATTTGTGTCAAAAGGAGTGCTACTGAGCGTGGACAAATGTATCCAACAAAAGACAAAAATACCCAATGCTACAAAATACATAGTTAAATACTTCAATGTTAGAATTCTCTTGAGTAAGGGTCATTTAGTTAAACCCTTTGGCCAAAGCGTTATAAGCATCTCATTGACCGGATTCTTGGTACAAAACAATACATGTATCATTTTGTAACTTGTACCACATTTTCAGACAATTTGCTTAAAACATTTCAATGAACATTTTCAATTAAAATAAATGGGTAACCATGGTAACCAACAACACTGTACTACAACAACAACAACAACAACAACCTGTAGATTTCCTTTGACATCTAGGTGGTAGTGATACTCATTCACTGCAGAATAGATTTTTGATTGTTTTTTCCTGGTATCCACGATGTCATACATCATGGCCTTGAGAATAATGAGTTTTGTGTGTTGTTTTTTTGTTTTTCAACTTTCTAACAGTTTGTTGTGTGGAAGAGATTGTCATTGTTACATGGACGTATGTTGCAATTGGTGATATTATATTAAACATATTTATTTTCAAGTCCCAATAAAGTGGAATTCAGTATTTACATTTTTGTTTGAGTTCCAAACAGTGCCTGATTGTTGTGACAGACAATAGCGCCAATCTGGATAACTTTGTCCCCGGTGCATCGACTGCCAGTGGAAACCAGGCTTATTTATAGGCTTGCATAGTACCACACAATAGTGAGAATTAAATTGGCCAGAAATTACCATTTCTAACCAAAGTTTGAGACTAATAAGACAATGAAACAATAATGAAACAATTCCCAAATGTATGATGTTTCAAATGTTGTTTTGCCCGTGTTTAATTCCAAGTTATGAATCTTTGTCCTATGGATTTACTCGTTCATTCCACAACGCTGTTTAAAATATAGTATTTTCCTAGTCATAGTTGAATGACCTAATTAAATATTTTGATTTATTATCATTTTAAGATTATACAATCATTATTTTACATTATAGGGAGATGATAGATACATACATACATTTATACATAGAACAAAGGGTGTAGTCGGCACTAATTAACTACCATCTGCGTAAATGTGAAAACGTGTTAAAACAGTGAATATAGATGTATATACAAAGCATAACAGCAAATGGTGAATATGTAAGCGCAAAAATCAAAAAGGAAGAGTCAATGAAAAAATGTAAAAATAAAAATTATGTGAGTATCCGTGAGAATCAAAAAATACTTGTGGGTCTTCTCAATAAAAAGACCAGAACTGGGGGCAGCTTCTCAAAAAGATGAACCACATCATTTAAATAAATCTAAAAAAAAAAACACTAAATAAGAGATATGCACGCTCCAAAAATAGAAAGTGAGAGAAAATATATTAGACATGACACATTCTGGCAGCCTTTTTGAAGTCTCCCCAGGAATCAGATGCCATTTGGTTGCTGATTTTGAACTCTCAGTGATTGTATTTACCCTGTATCCACACCCTCCGATTGGATTATTGACATTTATATTCTCAGGCTTCCCCATACAAGAGTCCTCACACTACCACATTTGCAATTTGATCTTTATGTCCTGTTTTCTATATTCCCCACCTTGTAATTTTTGTGAGTGGGTATTTGTCTATGTTGTCTAAAACATTTTTCCCCATATTATGGGCCTTCTATTTTTGGACCGTGGGCATCTCTAATTTTGATTTTATACACGTGTGTATGGTTGGACTCTTTACCTTTCTTTTTACACTGTTGCACTTACACATTGTTTATTCTGTGAAGTTTATTGTGTCATGTATTTTTGTTAATGTTGATATATAATCTAGATATAGTTATACGTAGTATATTTACACAATTTAGCTTTTATTTATCACTTTAGTCACCATTAAGGTTTATTATTAGTTATACTCTGGCGCTACTACTTTTGTTCCCATATATATATAGCGCCAGAGTATAACTAATAATAAACCTTAATGGTGACTAAAGTGATAAATAAAAGCTAAATTGTGTAAATATACTACGTATAACTATATCTAGATTATATATCAACATTAACAAAAATACATGACAAAATAAACTTCACAGAATAAACAATGTGTAAGTGCAACAGTGTAAAAAGAAAGGTAAAGAGTCCAACCAGTCCTTTAAGTTAGTCCATGAATATAACAGATGATTGATGCTGATATGGGGGTCTCCGGCTGCTCTCAAATTGGATGGACCACATCCAAGGGTATCTACAAAAGAGAAAAAAGAGAGAGCGCACGCCCCATAGCGTAAAACTGTGTATTTAATATTAAAAGGGAAGGGGGGGGGAAGAAACGCACTCACAAGAGTAAAATGTCAATAAAGCAATTTGTGATAAAATCACCACCATCCGGTCTCTGTGCTGCAAAAGTCCGCAAGTGTAAGCTCCCTCAGGGCAGCGTGAAGAAGTCGTTGCTCACCGGAGGCCAGAGGTGTAATTTGTCACCTGGAATTCAGTCCATGAGGTCCCAGAAATCGCCTCTCCACCTTGAATGGCCGCAGTATGAATCTCGCGCTTGGTGCGGCCTCCTGCGCATGCGCAGCGTCGTGATGACGTAATTGCGCAATCAGATTCCCTGACGCGTTTCGTCACCAGAGGGCGACTTTCTCAAAGGGCTGACATTTTACTCTTGTGAGTGTGTTTCTCTCCCCCCCCCCCTTCCCTTTTAATATAAAATACACAGTTTTACGCTATGGGGTGTGCGCTCTCTCTTTTTTCTCTTATATATATATATATATTTTTTTTTTCCTATATGGTAAGATTATACAGATGATAGATTCAATACTCAAATCTTTCCAAGAAGACCATTACTACTCTGACCAACAGGGCATTATAGAACAACAAATATCACCTGACATTTAAAAAAAAAAAAAGAAATCGATTTATTAAAAAAAAATCGTTCAGTTGGATTCTTTTTTCGAGAATAAAGCCAGTGCTGTTTTTTGCCCTAGTTGTTACCCCAGGTTTGCAGCTGGAGGACTTTAATTAATAGCCTAACCAAACTTGTTTTAGTTTCTTTCATCATTCGGTAATGCAGGTACATGCATTTGTAGCTGAATGGTTGTGCTGTTATCTGGTCAGACTGCCGAAAAAGATGCCAGTGGTTAGATGGGAGATAATCAGATTACTAAATAGTGTCGTTTTAGTTAATTAAAGTGGCTAGTCTGAGTACACAAAGCTTCAGGCATTTTAATTAACTGCTGGACAGCTGGCCCAGGCTTTGCAACAGATTGTCATTTTAGTGGTATACAATATCGGTATAGCTCCCCAATGAAATTCGTGCTAAGATTTGTCACTGGTTTCATGATATTTTACTCCATGCCTTTGGCAATCAAGAGTCTGGGAAGCAGACTTAACAATAGTAATGTTGTATGCCCTTATTGTGTGAACTTTATAATGCCAGAGTGGGTGCCTCACACAGAGATATTTGAAACAGAATTTCAACATATCCTAATTATTTTCCATGTTTCTCTTCTTTTTTTTCTCCAGGATTTAATGTAACTAAAAAAAACAATGTGTTCATGTATTCTTTCTTATGGTTTAAATATAGCAGAAGGCAACATACATTTTACTCACACTTCACTGTGCGTATGTTATGCCTGTTCACTTCCTTTCCCATGAGTTCTAAGTGCTGTTTCCTTTGTTACAAGCACACATCTTGAACATCATCACACTCACAACGAGGTGTGTCTGGGCTGATTATGTAAACATTTGTTACCTTCATAGAACTGCCTTTCTTATTGTGTGGCAGATTCATTTTTAAAGGGACATCCACTGGTTGAGAAAAGAGAGGCACATAGCTTCCAACATGATAAATTATAAGCAACACTGTATTATTGGATTAGTACATGATAATAAACCATGATTTGTATAAATGGCAACTAGTAGGCAACCACTGATAATATAAGAACTTATTGTATAAGTCAAAGTAAAAGACCTAAACCATACCTCCACAAAATCTTCTCAACCTTAAAGTCAAGTTATCTGCTCCTGGGAAGCTATAAAACATATGATAACACCCACATTTCCAGAAAATTATGATTCTTCTGGAATCAAATCCTACTAGTAGCGCTCACTCCATGAGAAAGTTGGCAGAAAGCGTAGGAGGGGAAAAAAAATCTGTATTCAAGGACAGCCAAGAGTATTGCCTGGAAAAGAGTGAAAACAACATGTTTGTAATGTACTCAAATGCATGCTTACAATAAGCATAATTGTGGGCAGATGGATATCATTTTTGAGGATGGATCTTTCAAGACAGATGCCCTCAGCCAGATGCACTATAGCCCTAAACATTTGAAAGAAAGGCAATCATGAGTTCTAATATTAATTAACCCATTCAGTGCCAGGGGAGCCTATAGCTCGCTGCCAAACATGTGGATGGGTTTATAAATAAACAATAATAATTTGCAGCCCTCAATGACACATATAGAAAATGTTTAGTCCACGTAAAATCCCTTACTGCCACCCAACATGATGGTCCCAACAATTGACCATAAAAACCATGCAACAAATTTTTGACAGATTTATTATAAATCATTCTTCCTAGTAACGTAGAGGTTATTAAGAATCTATTTTAGTTTTAGGAGCCTTGAGGCATGGTCTGCCTTGGAGGGGCTCAAGGGCTTACAACACTTTGGCCAAAGAGTTAAACTAAAAGACCATTTTATTCAAAAGATATAAATAAATAATACAATATATATATATATTTAGGCATTGTAACGTGTATTAGTGTATTTGGGTGTAGCACAGAGCTGTCTGTGTTTCATGTTCTGTCTCTGGTTTTAAATATATATTGCCATGCTCAGTAGCACTCCTCCGACACTTATACACATATATATGTTTTGTGGTTATTTTGGGGGTTCAATAGGAGCTTATAGGAGTCCTGTATGTTTCATAAAAACCATGCAAGGAAAATAGCAATAGCCACAGGTCATATAAAATGGGCAATATTAAAGGGGGCATTCGTGTGAGGATCTTCATTAGTTGGAACAGAGGTAGGGTACACTGCATATTAACTTTTTTGCTTGTATGCCTCATAGCACACTTACTCATGGAATATTATTTAAATTAATATACCCACATTTTTCTGTTATCATTACTGGGCTTGTTCATGTGTGTCACTGTTTTTTTTAATTTTTTATACAGTGTATATAACCCAAAATATTTTATAGCACATCTCTCATATTAAAGGTCATCAGTTTAGTGACTAGCAAGAGAATAAATCATTATGCAATAATTACTCGTGTAGACAGTAATTTACATCTATAAAATGATGGCAGGGACTTTTGAGCAAGCATTATTGATTGACTATCCAATGCAAGCAGCATTTATTGCATCTAGTAAAATAATATTCTAATCAAACCCGGTGTTGTCATTCAAATGAACCTTACCGCAGTTAGATAAACCAGTAATTGAACGAACTTAAAAGATAAAGTTGTATTTATATTGATATGTTTGTGTTTTTCTTAACCAGCCATTTTGGTGAGAAACATTACTATGCATATACAGAGTGCGGAATTTAAAGTGACTATCAGCATAACAGCAAACACACAAAACAACCTCATTCCTATGTAATGCTAATGAATTGCAGTAACAATGTTCAAACAACAAATGTATCACTGTCAGCACTAGCAGATATCACAGGGTAATGTTCCTTGTATGGGATAACCCTTTTTCACGTGGATGACAACCTGAGCTTTTGAGATAGATATGACCTGCACATTACCATTCCCCTTTTCATTGAACAGCTCCTATCGACTCATACAGATGACTCTTCATTCACAACTGAAGCAGTAAATTCCCATTTTGTCCTTGTTTGATAATTAATAGTGTCATGTGAACAGCAATGACACAAATGCAAGTACCTCTTCTGCTTGAGCCATAAGATATGCTAGAAGCCATAAGCAATTGCCTTCTTTTAGGATCTGCTCATGCTAATGTATTTGCAGTCTAACACAGAGTTTGACCCTGTAGAGCTTTAGGGGCTTCAAACAACATTTCAGAATAATACATGCAGACCCTTCTAGTGCAAGAGGGGCGAGCAAAGGTTTATTGAGGGGGATATCATTTGAAGTCTCGCCTTTTTAGTATTCTGCCTTCAGCATGCAGGAGTTGCTTGGCTGCAATGTCAACAAGGTACATTTAAAACCATCTGACAAGCTACAAGGTTACTTCAAGTCGAGTATTCAATAATGATGTGTTTTTCCCCCTATATGCCCATGCTTTAGCAGCATTATCTTGTCAATCATACCGTCTTAAAAGACAAATAATTCGACAAATGGGAGCCACGGAACCACATCACTGAATATCTTGCAACGTTGTGGAATAAAAATGCAGCCGTTAGAAAGCAATTATTAACCACCATAAATCTTTGGCAATTCAACCACATTGCTTCAATGCAGAAAAAGCTTAAGGTACCACTAATTAATATAACACACACACACACACACACACACACACACACACACACACACACACACACACACACACACACACAAACATACATATATATATATATGTTGCCTTTTCTCCCCTTGTGAGTGCAAGTCCTGGTGACTTTCTTTCTATGTGTACCTTAACGCAGGGGCACGCAAACTATTTTTGCTGCGCCCCCCTGCCTGCTCTCCTCCGTTGTGTGCCCCCCTTCTTACCTCACACGGTGTCATGTGATGTCACGTGACCGGTGGCGTCATTTGACGTCACGTTGCCAAGGCAACCTTGACGTCACATGACCCAGTGTCGTCATTTGACACATTGCCATGGTCACGCGTCCTGAAGCCGGCTGAACCTCGGTAAGTAGAGGTTTCAGAGGCCTCTCCCGGTTCCCCGGAATTTAATTTAAATGCCTTGGGGAAGAGCGGGGGACCTCTGCAACCGCCCCCTCCCTCCCAAAAAAAAAATCTCATGGCCCCCAGTTTGCCCACCCAACCTGATTTTTGGCTGGATCTCGAATTTGGGTAAGGTATGCATTGTGCATATGTGTGTGTATGTGTGTGTATATGTGTGTATATGTGTGTATATATATATATATATATATATATATATATATAAATATATATATATATATATATATATATACACACACACATATACACACATATACACACACATATATATATATATGTGCACACACACACACCATTTTCGTCCTCCCACACCTCCTGCCAAATCTCAAAAGTCTTTCAAGATGACAGTCCAAATGATGCCCTTCATATAAATGAAATATGCATCTTTGTTAAATTACTGGTATTTGCGGTAAAAGGAGATATTATTTATGAAGTGTGGGTGTGGATTCATTTATTCCAAATTGTTGAGAGCTCCACAGCCACATATCATCCATTAGCCCTGACATTTACTTGTTTTATAATCTATGAACACACGAAGGAAGGGACACCTGGATTCAAATTGCTTTTTTGACCTTGAGAAAGTCACAACTTATAAATATATATAATTATCCTACTACCATAATCATAATATATTTATACCTGCCTTGTATTATGCACAATGTTTCGAAATTAAAACATATGGTGTTAAACATGGGACAAACACATATAAATAAATCTCACAACACAACAATATCCATAGGAAAAAATATTTTATTTTTTTAAGAACAAATTCAGTTTGAAACAGACGTGGAATGTGAAATTTCGGAGGTTTGTTGTCTGGGAGGGAACGGGTAGAAGGGCTAAATACAATGTGGAACTAAAGCAAAATTTTAAACCTAGGAAAGGCTATTTAAAAAAAGGAAACAAATATTTATAAACTCAGGCATAATACTGTTACTTACAAAATTGAACAAAAATTATTTTAAATAAATATTCATGGTACACAATTACGGCACATATATGCAGCAATTTGGCAACCTTTTTTTTTTACCATTTCTTCCTCATTACAGTGCAAAGGGGAATGACACTGCCTTTAAACAAGCGGTAGCTAAATACATTGCAAAAATTCAAATTTTATACAAAACATTTTGCTTAGACTTTGTAAAAAAAATCCAACATTGCTCTATGTACACAATCTGATTAAGAAAATCAATTTTCTGTCTTTTTTTTCCATGTGTAGTTTTTTTTTTCTTCTTCTCTATATTAATATTTAAAAAGGTGAATAAGGCTACGGACACACCCAAAATCCAGATACAGTTCTCAACTTATTTACAGCATCTTCAATTTGACGTATTGGTGCAAATTCCTAAGTCGGGGGGACTAAGGAAGGATCGGAGGACGATCATACAAGCAAGGCATTTACAGAAACGCTCAGAGGCTGGACCAACTTCCAAATAAAAGGGAAAACAGTTTAACGATTGTCATTCGGCGTCAGACACAAAACAGACACACAGTAAATTCTTTGACACTGGTTGCAGGTTGCTTTTCACCAATTGATCTGATTTTCACAGCTTAGCTCAGAAGGACACTGTCAACTGATAACAAAAGAAAATGCTGCCCATCCCTTTCCATGCCATAGGGGCAGGCAACGCTACATGTTACAGATCTCTGTGGCACAGAAAGAGTTAGACCTCCCCCATCTTCTAGCCCAGGGGTGGGCAACTCCAGTCCTCAGGGGCCACCAGCAGGTCAGGTTTTCAGAATATCCCTGCTTCAGCAGAGGAGCAGTAGCGTAAATGCCACCCGGGACTGTCCCGGGGGGGGGCCCCAGCTCGGGACATCGGGACCCTTCCTCTGGAATCGAGATGAACACCCCCAAGTGGTTACAGAGGTCCCAAGCTCTTCCCCACAGCAATGAAACCGATTGCCGGGGGAGAGAGCAGCTCCATCGACGTTGCGGCGTCATACGACGTTGTGTTTGTCATGGCAACGTGTCGTCACGTGACGCAGCAACGTCATGATGTCGCGGGATGAGGTCCGGCAGGTAAGTGAACTGCCCGGGGGTCCATTACACTGAAGTTACGCTACTGCACAGGTGGCTCAATCAATGGCTCAGTCACCTGTGCTGAAGCAGAGATATCCTGAAAACCTGACCTGTTGGTGGTTCTTCAGGACTGGAGTTGCCCACCCCTGTTGTAGCCTGACTGTGAGAAAAATAAATACATACATAACATTTGTGTGTTTAAAAAAAAAAAAATTCAATTGCCAAAATAAACTTTACTTGATGGTGAATATGCTAAGAAATAGTGGCCGAAGTCCTGACCACAGAACCAAGCTTTCACGTCATCATTTTTAGATTCAAGAAAAGAAGAAGAAGAAAAAGAGCAATTATTCCTGCGACAGTTCATTTTTGCAGGTGCTCCTTAGAGATTCGAGAACCTTAAAATGCTGTTTGCTAATTTTTTTTCTCCCCCTTCTCCCAATTCAGAGAGCAAAGTGTTACCATAGTAACAGGACTAGGTTGATGATGTCTGTTTTGCATAGCACATAAAATAGGATTCTCTAAGAAAGAAAGAAAAGCCCAGCAAGATATTGCGCTCGGTGACCTGCTGAATTCTAGTAACATTAAGGCGAAAGGAAATCAGAACGCAGAATAGAAAATTCCCGAACATCTTCTTGCCATTATTAAACACATGATGCAGTAACACCAATTTCCTGCCTTTCGGGGCCTTGACTTCCTAGTCTGCTCTTGTGCGAGACGCCTTAAGAGGACTTTGTTATTTTTGAGTTTTTTCTCATTGTGTGTTTTTTTTTGTAACACAGTTGTTTTTTCCCCAGAAGCGGTGTCCAATTCTCTTCTGCAATACTAACAGTAAAGCCTATCTAACTACTGCAAACATGAATTTCACATCTTCTGTTGGGGCACGCTGTGCAATTTTTAAATTATATATTAGTAAAATCTTTTTACTATATATCCCCCGTGTGCTATACACCTATTATAAATAAGTCCTTTTTTTTTTTCTTTCCTGCGCTCTAGACTAATAATTTATTGTATTCCTAATAACCAAGAGGTTTGCCATCTGTGCTTTTATTTGAAACAGAGCACCGGTGAACTGGCATGTCAACTACTACCATACCTGTGCGGCACTTCTCCGGGATAGCTTTACCGTAAACCAAATGTGCCCAAAGATGTAGATAAAGAGGCTCTCTCAAAACAAACTAGTTTAAAAAAAAAAAAGTTGTTGTTAAAGGACGTGGAATCAACGTCCACTCTTCTTTGACCTTGGCCTCTAAAACCTGTAGGCCCGATTTGGCTTTCTGCTATTTCCTTGAAAGCTTTCCCTGTCTTGAGGAATAATATGGTCAGTATAGCACCTGAGTCTGCCAATAAAATCAGTCACAACAGACTAGGAGTTTCATACATCTTCCTTACAGTAAAGCTTATTGCCAGTACCTCCAACAGTCTTGCCTCCACATATCAATGCCTTACTACTGTCCTTCTCTACCTGCTTACTCCTTGCTCTAAGTATATGTCTTTGTTCTACTGTAGCGAAGGTATGATGGAATTCTGCACACTGCTATTTGATTATAATGAATTCCTTCAGTTGCAGCCCTACTCCGCTGCATGCCATGTCTCTCCCTTGCCGCTCAAAAATTGATACCAAAGTGCTGTGCTACCTACATTGTTTTCTGACTTCAGTTTAATTTCAGAGGCAGCCACATTTAACTGCATTCGGCAGATTATCCCAAGGACTTCTGGATTTGACTCTGCTGACAGTCTAACTTCTGGCTGGAAGGATCTGTATTAGCAAATACAATTTCCATAATGTATTACCCATTCAAGTGTGACTAGTAGAAATGGAGGAAGAAAGAGACTCCAAAGGTTAATGCACCATTAGTGATACATGAGGTGGAGTGAAAGATGGTGGGATCCTGGACAACTGAAGAAAATGAAACAGTGATGGACTTTAAGCAAGAAAACTTAGTTTGTTTTTTTAAGTCTTACTTGGTTGCACAGTCCTCTGAAAAATCCAGTATGCACTGAGAAAGCTAATAGATATTAAGTCAGAAGATTGCATTTCAAGGTAAATATCCTAAAGCACCTTTAGGATGCCTAACATTATTAAGGTCCATGAATCACTCCATATTCACCTGGCTTTTGTATATGCCTGAATGCCTGGCGCATATGGCTTAGAGGAGAATGAATATGACCAGAGTATAGCTATCAGAATGGGTATCTTTTTATAGAAAGTCTTCCAGCTTGCAGTGAAAACTTCTTCCTAGCAACAGGAACCATCAGACTCCATAAGCTATCCAGCTTAAGAAGGCTCTCTCTGAAGAAAGGTTTTCTCTTGTGCCATTTCCCCATGCAAGTCCACTTTTAATGCATAAGGAATCACCAAAAAAAACCATCAGAAAGCACTGGACCAGTAAGTGTCCTCTACGTGTCAAAGGTACCACAGAATTCCTCAGACTTTGTAGTAAATATTTGCTGGGCTCTGAGGTGGCATCTCCTGGACGATGTAAACAGGATGTCCATAATCTCCGCTGACCTTTTCATAATGAGGGCAGAAAACACTGTCTGCAGTCCTTAGTGGGATGATAATGTCACTTGGCTCTGAACCATTATTATTGCCACTGCGCTTTGGGGTTGCTAATGTACTAAGTGACAAAGTCGTCGTGTGCTGAGGTGAATGCTTTCTGTGCCGTCTTCGGTATTTCAACAAAAGCACCACCAGAGTGATTATGATGACAATGAAGATGATGCACCCTGAAGCAATCCCTGAAAATAAGGCCACCTCGGATCCAATGATGCTTGAATGTCCACTGTTTTTGCCGTCTGTACTAGAACCTGGATGGATGAAGAAGAAAACACAGAGTTACAACTCTCCTGAGCCTTGGCTTACAGTCATCTTACATTCACTCTAGAATTTTATTCCGCTATCTTTAACATTTCGAAATCTCAGCAGAATCTAAAGAATTAACTGGCAGCTGAACTTTGACAAACCAATTACCCTTGGAGGTAGCCAAATGCAAACAGCGGGAGTCAGCAATCAATATTAAACAAGACTTTGTGTCTCATGATCTTACTTTCATGCTGCTCCTAAGCCACATTGTTTTTGTTATGTACATCATCATCCATCAGCAAAGTGTACCAGAGCTGACAGGCAGGCAGGCTTTAATGTATGCCTCATCTCGTAACCGGTGTTGGCTGCTCTGTAACTCCACTGAAGAAATAGCATTTCCCAACATCGTTGCCACTGTTAGTGTGACAAAGCGGTATCTTATTTGATTCCTTTCTAATGCTGATTAACCCTTTTAACACTGCAAGACTGATGCCTCAGTTATAAAATGGGTTAAATTTTTCACTGGTGAAGAGGCCTGTAACATGTTGCTTGTATTTGGTGCGGTTAAGAGGGTTTATCAATGCAGTAGAAACATGAAAGCCAAAGTAAATGTGGGCAATATAGCAGAAATATTAATGATTCAGCTAATTTGTAATACACAATTAACTAAACAAATGTCTGCACATCTGGCTAATAGTAAAAAGTGTCACGTTGAACAGGCTGATATTCAATGCGCTCAGCACATTATGAATTCATTAGAATAATAAGCACAGATAACAGAATGAGCACAATGGGGAACATTGTAGAATGCGGACGTTGTTTATGACTCCTCCCATCTTTCAGTGGCTTGGGTTATAGTTTATGTTAAGAGCACAGATGATGGAGATCTGGCACATAATACATTCTACAACAGTTAAGCTACATAGAGTCAACTAAAGCAGATGTCACTTATTCAAATGATCCAGCAGCTTTGTTTAAGCAGTTTCAACTATTATCAATATGACTTTCCTATATAACATTGATAACATATGTAGTGTCTTGTAATATCAATATTCCAGCCTGTTTATACAGAGATTCAATGTCAATACAATGGTGTTCACATAGCTGCAACAGAACTTCCTGCCTTTATGTGACATTGTTGTCTCAGAGCAGAGCTAACAGTTAGCAATCACACACGAGTGTGTCTTCTTGCTGTTTTAGTTCCAGAGAACAGTGAAGACAATTTGTTTTCACCAAAGCACCATCTTGCTAAGGGCTCCTATAATGCAGTGATTCTGATAAAAACAGAGTGATGCTCATGTAACGGAATAGGACTTGTATTGGACCTAGAATGGGCATCACAACGTGTAATACATCTACAATTCTCCAGTAGAGATATAACCAGCAGAGCTGTGTATGGCTGAAGAAACAGAGACTATTATCAACTAGAAAAGGCTTGTGTAATGCAAAACAAGGATTTTTGAGATATCTAAACACTATGTACCTGCAGGGCCATTAACAAACGGACTAGTGGTTGAGCTCTTGCCATTGGTACCGGACTCCTGATCTGAACGTTTTGTTGGCGCTGCATCTCGACTATTGCCAGCATCAGGATCTACAATAGAACAAATCATTAACTGCAAGCCGAATAGCAGAGGATCTAAAGGAATATAAACACTCACATCACTATAAACATACATATAAAGAGTGCAGAGATAGCAGTTTATAACAGGGATTTTTTTATGCATATGGTTAGATAAGCAAGAGTGCAATTTTCCCTACAAGAAACCATGTTATGCAAGTTATTTTAGAGGGTGAGATTGTAAGACCATCTGCAGAAACTGTAGGGATCCTCACAGTTGGCAAGCAAAGCTTTGCAGATGACATTTCAATTTAACTGAGCAAGTTGATGGACTACTAAACTAACTTCTAATTGGAAAAATAATTAATTCCTGGTGAATAATAGGTTATCTATATGTGAAAACACAAAAAAAAACTCTTCCTAAGTCTGTGATTTGTAATATGCCTCAGAAAATTACGAGTTTCATTTTGTTTTATTCATTATAAACATTCAAAACAAACTACAATTATTTTGTTCTGCTTTGAGAACTATAGAAATGTAGAAACTATAGAAGTATTTGTTCATTAGGCAAAAATATTTGTCAACGTTTGTGCTGCATTTGTTACAGGCTGAAATATAGCATGTACTGGGTGTGGCAGAATACATGCCATGGTCAAAGTGCCTGACAAAGTGCCAAAGCACCACAGCAGGTGTCTCCTCAGCATGCTTCTACTTGGGCCTGCTAACTGTTTATGTAGCATCGATGTGTAGTACATTGGTTCAGGGATCGTTAGTATTAGAGACAGGAAAAGAAGGGGGTAGTCTCATTTGTAATAACAGATTACCATACACTTTTCTTGCTCTTAAAGATGCAGAACAGGCTGCACTGTGTTTGAATTTTTGTTTAATTTGCTATTACAGGTTTGAAGCAGGGGGTCTCCGGAGCTGAACTGTATTAATTTCAGCTTCGGGGTCCCCCTGCTTCCCGAGATACATACCACCATAGGGTGCCTGTATCACTGTGCAGTTTAAATGACCCGGTCACGCTGGCCAATAGGATGCTGAAACGGATGATGTCATGGCTTCCAATTGGCCCGCGGGACATTTAAAGAAGCCATTATGTTATGCACACAGTTCCCTGGCTGCAGGGATACCGGCACCCTTATGAGAGGTATACATCTCTGGAAGCAAGGGGTCCCCCGAGCTGAAATGAAAACAGTTTACCTACGGAGACCATTTGCTTCAATCGTGTAAGTTAAAAAAAAAAATGTTGTGCATTTATTGTATATGGTTAAATCAGCAAAGTATGATCATTGGGCATCCAAAATGAAGACCTGCATTAAGGTTTTACTCAGATATTCTGTGCACGTCCCGATACCAAATTCCCTTATTATGAAAATCTCAGTCACATGGACAAAACAAGTCTATCTTTTAAATGTAGAAGGTGAGAAGGGTTAAGGCTAGAGAACAAGTTGAACCCATTGCTCTATACCTGGGTTGTGCAAACTGGGGGATGCCAAAAAAAAATTAGGGGGGGGGGTGTTACCTGGCGCTTACAGAGGCACCACGCTCTTCCCCAAACCATTTACATTGTGCATGATGACTCTGTAAGTTCCCTTAACTGATCTCCGGCGGCTTCTGGTGATGCGTCGCCATGACAATGTGACGTCACCCGACGGCAGAAGACGCCGGAGAACAGGTAAGGGGGGGAAGGTGGGGGGAGCGCAGACTGAAAAGTTTGCACACCTCAACTCTATACCATCGAACATGGAATGTAGGAAAGGTAAACATTTCCTGAAAGATAACGTGGTCCTCACCTTGCCCAACTTTCATGAGGATCTTCATGGCTTTATTTTTACATACTCCCCCTTCTTGGTTATCCACACCATCAATAGAGCCGTTAGATGTAGCTGTGAAAGAGGCAAAAAAACAGATATTGGCCGAGTTAAATTATGATGAATAGTATGTCACGTTAAGCATGTGAATGTTGTCTCTTTAGAATGGAAACCACGTTTTCTCATGCATCCAGGAGGAGCCTAAGAAAATATTTACGATCAAATATTGTTCTGGGCTTTATTTGTTCAGGTTTCCTTTTTCCGTCATTGATGGTTTTTAAGTGTGTTCCTTGCTAAAGGAACGTGTAAAACGAGTTATGAAAAAGGAGCGTTTTTAAAGTGTGTTTAGCTGTGAATTTGAAATGTATTTGCTCACATTAAACCCATTTATAATGCTATACAAATAAGATCAGGAAATTACTAGAATGGTGTAATGTATCAGCTAATTGTTGTCATTAACAATACTTAGCTGCTTCTTGTCATACTGAACTCATAACATTGTATCATATAACATTGTCATTCAGGCAAGTCAATTAGAAACAGTGGTTCTTTTTTGCTACCAGGTACCTGCAGCACTGGGGGGTTAATTATTCCTGAAAGTGGTTCTAGTAAATTAAAAGCAGTAAATCCCAGAAGCCTGTATGAGTTTAACTCGTATAATGTTAGCATCTTGCCCCCCCTGACCATGTTCTGCTCTTTCATTTTTTTTTTTATTAAAGTGTTAACTGATGATGTTCTTAAGTTGTAACTTCTGACGTTACCATGGTAACATTTAGGCAACACCGGCGAGAACTCCATTTTAACTTACTGTTACAAATGTGAATATCTCCTGCACGGACAATCAAATTACAAATATAAATAAAAACAGCATTGGAAAGAGCAAAAAGACTTGTCTTCATGCAAGTAAAAAAATTAAATGAAAGGGGAAAAAAAATGGTAATCAGTGCAAACTGCAGCTTTGATGAAGTCAAAAAATCCACTTTCTTTCACAATGTCAGTATGTTCTGTGTCAAACTACTTGTATATGACCGGAGGCAAGACCACAGTGACACCAAAACATACATAGTTTATACACATACATACACACACACACCTTTCCAGCTGAATATTATGAGTCATTTAGGTTATTTATGTCTTTTTTTATACTCTTCGTATTATAATCAGTCTGTGTATTTGACCAGAACATTGTCCATTTAAAAATCCTGCATGAATAGAACGGTAGTTTGCATTTAGCCTCGCACAATACCTTGCTCCTGAAGGAGGGCCTTCATACAGCATCCACTAATTGTCTCGCATACTCGTGTTTCCCCTTTGTATGAGAGCAGCACCCTTGTACCACCCATCCATCTATTGTAAGCGACTCACCGCCTCTCACACTACACATAAATCTATTTCTCCTTTTCAAATTCACACAGTTGTTTTCCTATGCTGCGGGATCTGCAGACTCTATGCCGTTTTTGTTTCTATTAAATCCAATTTACATCCTGACATTCCAATGTTGTCCTACACTATGAGAGTTATATTGATAAAAAAAATATCATTTTATCAAACCCATTTTTATGCCGAACCCCACCTTTAAAAAATAAATAACTAAAAAAAAAGGGAGAGAAAAACACATAGCGATAGTAATCTAATCTATGAGAACATCTGACAGCGTGACACTGGAACACAAGACTCACAAAATAATGGAGACATAGTTTTTTTTAGAGGAAACAAAAATCAATATCAAGCAGCAGCCCTAGACATAAATCAAATGTGTCTGAGATAAAAGTGTTTTTTTTTTTTTACGACCTATTTGCCAATGTACAGGCAAGCAAGATAGAGGAGGAATAGATACAGAGAAGCTAAATGCTGAGCTGTAGCTGAGGCTGCAACTGGAGTAGCTTTTATTTTAATCAAAGCTTCAGGGTGCCCTATTCTGGCAATTTCAAAGTTTATTTGGAAAGGATGCAATCCTGCTTCATAATATCCGCTGCTTTTCAATCAGGTGTAATATGTATACCTCCGGTGTCAAAGAAACATGCAGCACACAAGGGGTTAATCTGACAGCAGCATTTCTGCGCTGGGACTGCAATAGAACACAGCAAACCTATAGACTTGCTGATTACTCAGTCGCCAGGATCTAATTCCAGCGAGAAACGGCACAAAATAGAATGCCAATGTAAATTTGTCTCAAACCAGCAAGCCTGAGCTTAAGAACAACCACATGTTCTGTATCCCTCCACACACACACACACACACACACACACACACACACACACACACACACACACACACACACACACACACACACACACACACACACACACACACACACACACACACACACACACACACACACACACACACACGTTTGTTGTATTTTCTTTCTTTTTGGTACATGCTAATGAATACATGTTCCACCTATGTTGGGGGAAGGCATTTGTGTGGAATGCTAGATGTCACAGCCCTTTTTGGATGATCTCTGAGAGGTTCCTGAAATAGCTCTGGGCACTGCAAGACCCATCCTCAAAACCAAGCGTTATCTGGTAGCACAGCAAAAGGCCATAGCCACACATTACACCCTTAATTAAAGCTGACTACTTGTAACAACATCTGGAGGGAAAGTCAGAACAGTAGTAATTTGGATGGATTCCTTTGCTCCCTATTCAAAGCAAGCATTTTTATTAAGCAAAACGTATGATGTGACTTGAAGGCCCTTCTGATAGTGGAGGAGTATTCTCTGTGGCCATTTTGTATTCTAAGCATCCAACAGTGACATTTAAAGCAAAAGCCCCAAATAACAACTAACATGATCACCATAGAAACAACCAGTGAGGGACATCGAGCAGGGGACACTTTACCATTCAGGCAGTTCCACATGAAGGTGCAGTAGCAAATAATATGATACATCACGAAAGCTGCAGTTTAAAAAAATAGTGCTTAGTAATTGTATTTAGATAAAGAATAAGATGCGTTCTGTTACAACCCAAATTTAGATTTTGCTTTCATACACATTTTGAAATAGTTTTTTGTTGTTTTGGGACGTTAATTTGTGTGCATTTTTCAGATCACGGTACTCTGGCTAATTATATGTGCTTTGCAAGGTCCATCAAATATTTAGGAAGGTATGATATATTTCCTCTATCTCAGTGAATATTACGGTGTGATGGTGAAGAGCCCTATATGCAGAATGCTTATATTGTGCATGTCCAAAAAGATTTGTAAATAATGTAGAAGTCATTTTGAACATGCAAAAAAAACACGACTATTCTCATTGCTCTGACTTTTTTTAATCACTAAAATTAAATAAGCATTTAACATTTTGAAATACACCCCTTAATGAAAATCATTCTAATGTGCTGCCTTCACTGTTAAAAATGTACCCACAGCCCCTTAATACACTTTGAATAGAAATATCAATGCTTTATCGTGCTGAAGCAGACTATATACAAGTAAGACATGGGTATTAAAGGACCTAGAAAGTTGCTGCTACTGATTGGAGGCAGATCCCAGGGTGAAATAAGTTTGCCATCCCAATAATACCGATTCTCAAGAACGCCTTCTTAGTCTGTCTCATTCAAATGACTTGATAGCCCTTTATTTTAAGAAGTTACCCAATTTGTGCTCACGTTACAATGGATCGTTTTTGGCTCAATAATAAAATCACAACATTAATTTCCTGCCATTTAAAAGGGAATTAATATTCTCACTGCTTTGTTTTTACAAAAGTCATGCCAAAAAAAAAAAAACTTAAAAGGCTCAGGCAAAGTGCTGGAAATGGAATGTTCAATTTATAATGCCTCAGGCTGAAAGCTGTTCCTACTTTAAGAGCATTTGCTCCAATTATTTTATCATTTGCTCTTGGTTTTTGTTGTTCTCAGAACAAAGTGCTACCGAATATTTAATTTAGAAGGCGTTGCTTGAATGTGAACACAAAAGAAATACTAGATCTCAGATTATAATCGCAAGTATTTTTCTTTTTTTTTAAATCAAGTAATATTGCAGAATATTGCCAGTGGCATGTATTTTATTTAAAGATATGTGGCTGATATGATCACAAAATAAAGTTTGTGATATCCATACTCGTGTGTTATTAAACTAGAAAGCTTGGCCATACTGTTTTGACTTTCTGATACAATGTACAACTCAGAGCCAGCAGCCAAGCTGGCAAGTCCTAAATAAAGGGTGAAGCAGTTGCACATGTCAGTAGCTGGCTCGGTAGTTCCTTAACCCAAGTTGTGCTGGCTCACTGGGTGTCAAAGTCTTGCTGTCAACTACAAGGAAGTGATTCCCAGACACAAATCAGATTCTGATTAAGCAATATTCAGATCTGCCAACCACCAAAGATAGAGATCAGTGACCTCTGGACCAAAGGATGGCATTTTAGTGGAAAAACACTGATTTGAATCAGTTAGCCTCCACTGTAGTCTAAGAGACTGCTGATGTTAAAAAAAAAAAAAGTGATACTCGGTCCAAACTGAGACTCACAGAAAATCATCGAGGGCTAACACGTCTGCAATTTTGGAAGCGATTCATAACTGGCACCAGTTAAGAAATGCTTTGTAGTTGGACATTATGCTGGTTTGTGGAGCCGGCATCTAGCTGTGTTAACAGAGAATCCTCTGTGCTACCTGACTTTAGACCATCTCCAGAACAATGTGAAGGTTCTGTTTGCTCAGAGTTTGTCAAATGCCCACAACATAGGCTGAGGCACGCAATGCTTTATCCGAAGATAAATGTCGTAAAAACTGGACTACTCTTGTTTACTATTTGAAATACATAACCCACAATGGGAAAAGGCACTGAATCAGCAGTTGAAACAGAAGCAGCAGGCACAAGCTGTCTCTGGCTATGATTTTTATATAGTCCCCATGGAGGGGAAGTAATATCACATTTTAATATGTCTTCATTTGATCATTATTACGCTGCCTCCCAGGAGGTTAAGCTGCTGCATAGATCTTGGCTGTTTTTGGCCTATCAGGATAGTAATGTTGCACTAATCAGATAGAGCATTAAGCCGCTGGATTTCTGCCTGTGTATATACACTCGCATTCACATAGATTAAACAAGGAGGGAAAAATGAAATTCTCCCCTCTAACAAAATCATTTGCGCCTTAACTAGATCAGAGTATAATAGTTTCAGATCGAGTCTAGGTTTTCGAATCAGCATCCATTACTTCCTTACATTTTGTTCACATTACGCGGTAATTTAATAAGGGTATGATTTGAATTACCTGGAAATGTAAAAGCCTAGTTAAAACTTATATTCGTATCTCACAGACGTATTAGTTTGGATTTTGCAGAGCGAGAGAGATAGGCATAATACAAAAAAAATAAAAAAAAATCCATTCCACTCAGTAAGAAAAAAAAAAAAAAAAGTAAAAGCCTTTAGAATCAAGCTCTAATAAGAAGCAATCCTTAATGCAATCTGTAAAGCAAAGCTGTACTTGATCTAATGTCCGCTTCACAGGATTATCAAGCTCACAGCCCTTTTATCAAAGAAAATCCTTTGGCAGCAGAGTCATGCAAGCACACACTGGCTGCTCTCATTTGTCTCTCCCCCTTTTAATGACTCTCTCACCAGTTCACCTCACCAATACCCCTGTTTGTTATGCAAATATTTACTCATGCCGAAACTTTCAAGGGCAGTACAAGCTGGCAGAACACTGGACACTATATACAGTATGTCAACTATGTATAATAAAGAAATACTCTCCGTTTCAATGTAAATCAATTATTCAAGTTCTCAACGGTGCCCGATTATAATGTCCAGCTACTGAAACAAACGTATATGTTTTTATAGTATGCCATTGAACCTTTGAATAACCAAAATCCTTTGGGGGGAGATTTCCGTTCAACTACTTGTGAGGGGTAGAGAGCAGCTCGCAAAGGACGAGGACCAAGAAACGGATTGTACCATCCGTTGTCCAAAGGTCCTGAAAAATGGCCCGAATTTATAATCAAACACACGTGTGGTTCATAAGGGAAATGAGTATATTGCAGCATGTTCATTTTTTGGGATCGGACATTGTCCCCCTGAAAATGATGCAAAAAAAATAAATAATAAAAGGGCACATTGAAATTCCATTAAATAAAAAAAAATTAAAAAAAATATATATATATATATATATATATATATATATATATTATATATATACTACCAAATCATCAAAGCAGTTTTTGCATCAGTAATCATCCTCTGTGGCTCCAATTCTGTATTAATATATATCTCCAAGGTGACGGCTGTCAAGATTTATACATTGGAATTCATATTTACTTTCAAAGATTTCATAAAGAGAATGTTATTTTATGTTTTGGTTTTTATGTTTTCAAGTGTAGATTCCGCTCCGTTCTGACACCTACAATTAAAGAAATAATAATAAAAAAAAATAAAAAGACAAAAGCAATACATTGTAAAACAACTGTTTTTTGTAAAGCTATTGAGTGAGGCCAATGAAACGTCAACCTTTATGCCACCAGATCTCATCCCATCACTGGGAATTCTAGTGCTGAAACAAAAGCATGGTGGGAGCTTATGAATATTCCTGAGTGTAACTTCCCCCCTCCTCCCAATAATTGTAATTGGAGCTGTATAATACGAAGACATTTGTATGGGGGGTGGGAATAAAAGAAAGAAGAAAACCCAGCAGATTTTCACCTCCTCCCTTTTCCATCACAACCATTTTTTTTAGAGCAAATGCCAGCGTCGCCATCATTTTTTCTCATGTACTGGTCTTTCAATAGCTACCAGGAACACTTAAACCCGAGTGTCTTGATTTAATGAGCACACATTTCACAGGCCACAGCTGTCTTTGTAAAACACAGTTCCTTCCCATCCTCGCTGATAGCAACAAAAAAAAGGAAAGAGATTGACATGGACACAAGTACCTTCCCAGGCCACAGCCCAATACGCCTGCATTTTCTCTCAAGAAGATCAAATAGACCTAGCAGTAATAAATTGTCTCTCTTCCTCTGCACTGAAGGCAGAGGAGGGAGGTGTTTTCTTATTTAAACACACAACACACAATATTCAGCACAGAGGCTGGGGGGAGAAGGGGAAAAAAACATGTCTTATTGCCATGGTGATCTACTGTCTAACATCCTTTTAGACGTGCATTATGGATACTGACATCTCAACTAATTCGCAGAGATAGTATTTAAACACCGGCTTAAATGCATTGCAGCACTTTTAGTTACATTTACATTTTCCTGGGTTTTTTTTTCTTCTTTTCTTTAGTACTGATCGTTTCAGACTGTTTTGCTTTCCTGGTATTTTTTTGCTAGTTTATGAGAAATTAAAAAAAAGGTTAAGAATTAAAATATTTTACCTAACCGGGCAAGATACCATTAACAGTGATTTTTTTAGGAACATGTTAACCCTTTAAGTCAGGCCTGCACAACATACGGCCCGCGGGCCGCAAGCGGCCCATCTGGCCTCTGTGTGCGGCCCGCGATGACTCTGGCCGGGCACCAGTTAATTAAATAAATTAAAAAAGTTTAAAAAAAAAAAGTTTAAAAAAATGGCGGCGATTCATCCCCCCCCCCCTTCTCCCTCTCCCTCCGTCTCCGCCCCCGGGTTTTGCGGTGCGCGGGGGCAGCAGCAGCATGAGGAGGATGCGGCAGCCGTGTGGTTTTTTTTTCAATAGCAGGATGCCGGGGAGGTCAGCGCATGTGTGTGTGTGTGTGTGTGTGTGTGTGTGTGTGTGTGTGTGTGTGTGTGTGTGTGTGTGTGTGTGTGTGTGTGTGTGTGTGTGTGTGTGTGTGTGTGTGTGTGTGTGTGTGTGTGTGTGTGTGTGTGTGTGTGTGTGTAAAACGGGCTGGTGGGGGGGTGGGTGTGAAAAACGGCCTGGTTGGGGGGGGGGTGAAAAACAGGCTGCTGGGGGGGTGGGCTGCTGACATGTGAGGGGGGGGTGGGCTGCTGACATGTGAGGGGGGGGTGGGCTGCTGACATGTGAGGGGGGGGTGGGCTGCTGACATGTGAGGGGGGGTGGGCTGCTGACATGTGAGGGGGGGTGGGCTGCTGACATGTGAGGGGGGGGCTGCTGACATGTGAGGGGGGGCTGCTGACATGTGAGGGGGGGGCTGCTGACATGTGAGGGGGGGGCTGCTGACGTGAGGGGCAGGGGGGGAAGTGATGTGAAGTGCAGGGGGGGGGGTGATGTGAGTTGCAGGGGGGGGAGAGAGTGTCATATTGAGAGGAGGGGGAGAGTGTCATATTGAGGGGAGGGGGAGAGAGAGTGTCATATTGAGGGGAGGGAGAGAGAGTGTCATATTGAGGGGAGGGAGAGAGGGTGTCATATTGAGGGTAGGGGGAGAGTGTGTCATATTGAGGGGAGGGGGAGAGAGTCATATTGAGAGAAGAGAGACATGGGGGGGATGCTGACATGGGGGGTGCTAACTTGGGGGGGGGGGCTGCTGACATGGAATGGGCTGGGGGGATGTAGAGGGGGTATTGTAGGTTTGATGTGGAGGGGGGTATTGTGTGGGTGAGGGGGAGAGATGGGGGTATGAGAGATAGATGGGGAGTATCGTAAAGGTTGATAGTGAGGGGTTCTGGGGGAGATATGAGGATGATGATGATGATGATGATGAGAGGTGCTGGGGGAGAGATGATGATGATGATGATGATGATGATGATGATGATGATGATGATGATGATGATGATGATTTAACCCGTGCGGCCCAAATTTTTTTTCCTTGGAGCAGTTCGGCCCTTCTCACTTTACGAGTTGGGCAGGCCTACTTTAAGTGCTGGAGGAGAGCGGTGTGCATCAGTACAAAAAAAATAAATAAACAGACTTGATTACAACATATATTAAGTTGGATACTCAGGAATGCAACTCCTTCTCCAACAAGCTGCTTCGAAAAAAAATGACATGTTTCTGAAAGCTTTTCAGATTTAGGCCTAAAGGCTTGACTGATCTAACAAATATAACATAATACACAATATTCACTGAATTTATTACTGTCTCTGCCCGGCTGATGAACGAACGCTGCAGGAAATCCAAAGTGATCAGGGCCGAGTTGTAACCCAGATAAATCACATTTCCAAGAAATGCCAAAAAAAAAATATATATATATTATTTGACGCTATTATTTCTTCAAGACTTAATACTACTGAAATTTCCCAGAATGAGAAAAGCACAGCTAACAGGTTCTATGTAAAGAAAAAAATAAACTGCAAATATGAATCCAATCCACCTTCAAAAGTTGGTTTGGTGAGTGTGAAAGCATTGGTGGAGGCGATAAAGAGAAATAGGTGAGAGAGGCTGTGGGGCATACAGTATGTCATGAAATCAAACATATTTAACCAACACAAGTCCACTAAAAGTCAGACAAAATGGCAGCGTTATTTAGTAGCATGGCAAATGGAGAAGTGAAGCAGATGTGTGCCCTCAATGTAACCCGTCCCATGCCACATTCCTTTGCCACTTCTCACTACCCTACTAGTACTGCAGTGAATCACTTCAAATGGTTTGGTGTAAAAACATCTCATCTCCCCAAATCCCACGTGCCCTTATCAATTTAAATTTATCAACTGAAATCCCTGGCTAACAAAGGGTCATGGTAAGAGAAAGACACGCACGCTCGCTCTACTGGCACTAATTGCATGCAATGATATTAATGACCCAGTAATTGCCGTACGAGTGGCACTGAAGTGGAAAACATCATTTTGAGGCAGAGTTCAGCTCTTGGTGGTGAGACTTCAACATTGACTGAGTTAATGCCAGCTGACAGCTTGGAATATAACACTACAGATTAGAAAATGCTACGCTCTGATAGTATAATAGTTCAGATGGACATGGCGCCATTTGCTTTGACCAAGAATCGCCTGGTGGTAACCCCAATAAAGTGCCACAGTTATACTCTCTGCCCCAGTGATGAACCCAATTCCTCTGAGAGGAGTTGCTCTAGACTATAACAATCCAGTGCAATTTTCTACATGCTTGCTCTAATGAAAAAATAACTTCACCTTATGATTTTACATCAAAGCACTTGAAAACGTGGAGCATAGAAAAAAAAACAGAAAAAAAGGACTATTCAACAGAAATACAACCCTACATCCTGTTCAACATCAGGAAGAAGGGATACGGATGTCACCTCTCCTCTCCTCTCTCCTTCCCTCCTCCCCCCGCCCCCCCCCCCCAGCTTATCTCTAAATTCAAACTAGAGACTGGCTACCTATATTTCTGCATTTGGGCTTCAACCTTGACAAGCAACTTTTAAATAAAGGTCTCCAAACCGTTAAACCCTACAAAAAAGAGCATGTGCAGACTGATCATTTACACAGGGACTTCCAGATCAAGAGAAAATGATCTCCTGTCTCTAGAATAGAAACAAAATAAGGGAGAGGACAACCCTGTAATAATTTGCCGGGGGCTATTTTACAATTACATTTTTTTTTTAAAGTCGACGTGTTGGCTGACAAGTTAATAATTAGGAACATTTTGAAAAACTTCGGCTTTTAAAAGTCATTAGTAAAATAGGATGTCTGAATAGGTTCGTTAAAATGTTAAAATTGCAGGGAGATTTTTTTTTTCTTCAAAAAAGTAAGCAAAAAAAACCTTCTACATAAACATTTAGAAAGCTAGAAACATAAAAATAAATAAAGTAGTAATACAATTACATATACAGTTTTTGGTGGTTTTACACTGTCTGCCAGAATTATCAAGCATAGTTTGATATGAAACAAATCTTTCATGCCTTTCAGTGAGTCATGTTGGTGCCCCGTCTGCTTTCATACCGATTTTACTGATTTTACACAGGTTTTCTTCATTTTCCCCCCTACGAATCAGCGTTTCAGCTATCAAAATGATCTTGTTCTTTCACTTGCTGCCCTTGGGAAAAGAGAAGTGGTACTTATATATTTCCTGCTGCAGTATCTCTGCCTTTCTTTAACTAAGATAAACTGTCAGTATTGCCAAGGTAATGGCACTGAATATGAGCAAAGGACATTAATCTTATAACTCCATGCTCTGTTATGAGATTTGTGTGGTCTGGGATGGAAATCCCAATGGACCATAACTCCATTAGGACCTGTAAGCCCGAGGCCCTGATACAAACATAAAACCATGCAGACCATGCCCTCCTCTTAAGATTATATGAATTCGTCTATTGTGTATTTAGATGGCGTTCAACATGAATTAAGCATTTAAAGAATATTGGTAAATTCAAATGTATACTAATTAGTTCAAAGTAGCAGTTGATGAATAAGATAGCCAAGTTTCCCGAGACTATAAAGAGAGTATTTTACATCCCCCGATGGTAACATTACATGAAAAGTGTTAATGTGGTTACAGACTTCTGGGATGTGGGGTAGAGTTACAATTAAAGATGCATTAAAAGTTCAGTCACAATTTCAGTCTTTGCAAATTGCCTTTGAATTTTCTTTTACATCCTGATTATGGACAATATAAAAGCACCCAGTAGGTCTCTAATTGAGAAAATGATGGATGTAAAAAAATACTTTTGGTGACTCGTATAAGAATAGCCACCTGTGTGTGTTTTCTGACAACTGCTTTTTGAACTCAGTCGTGATTATTTCAACCATGGAGTTGCAACAGCATCCTTTATTTGCACTTGAGGGACAATTCTCTATACTTCGGAGTGACAATTCAGGTTGCTTTTGGACAAATGTCCCCTTTGGCATTAACATGAAATTGTCAGGTGAAAACGGTCCAAACTGCAGCTTTGTAATATTATATTATAGACTTTACCCCCTAGAGTTAAGCTTTGAGATCTACATTTGAAAAGACAAGACTGTAAAAACTGGCCTGAAAATTACATCGCATTTTAGGGATTTTAGGCCAGGATTTATAGACGTAGAACTTGAAAATATGGGTTTATTTTAACTTCTTCCAAGCTATTCTGCTTTCAGAGTCAGGTTTATTTAATTTTTGTCCTGAAAATTCTCAAATAGAAACTAGAAAGATGTATTTTGCTATATGGTGCGATACAAAGTTTGAATAGGTATAGGGAAAATATTAAATAACAAAATAAAAGTGAAGGATGATAGAGCATGTGAATCCACCCCCGCCCTTGGAACAGATGTGTGGCTGGACCAATATCAACGCTATCAAACATCCCCTAACATCCCCACCCTCTAACATTAATGGGATCAGCTGTCGGGCGGGACCATATTCCAACCCGAGACATACTCCATCCCACAATGAGCAGCCATTTCACCTTTTTGTTTCAACATTGTCCCTCATTCGCTCTAGATTGTAATCTCTCACGAGCAGGGCCCTCATTACCTATCTGTATCTCTGTCTGCCCTTATTTATGTGTTTATGTCATTGTCAAATCTCTGTACTCCCATTGTACAGCGCTGAGGAATATGTTGGCGCTTCAAAAATGAAACAATAACAAAAGTGACATGTCTGAGTGGTTTCATTTTTTGGCAGCTCCAGTATGTCACAAAGACCATTAGTCATTACAATGAATGTACAGGTAACCCCTGGAGTGCTGGTGCAGCCCTTCATTTATGGCACTAAATGGGATAGAGACCATAGCTTTATTTAAATACGGGCTATGAATGCGTTCTCAGCTGTGCAGCAACAGGTTTAATCTCACAGGCAATCTTGCATGACTAAAACCTGTCCTAACTGACTGCATTCCACATTAGGTCAACTCACGGGATTGCTTAGGGAATTAGATTGTTTGCACTGAGGCAAGAGGGCAATTAATTAAGAGGGTCACTTGAAACTGAACAAAAATCAAGACTTAAACATTTAGGGAAAACTACATTATTGCGTTTGTTCATGTCAAAGTAAATGATCATCTGACTGTAAGCCGAACTAATGAGGTCCGCATGCAGGCTGAAGGTTTCCCGAGGCACTTCTTTACCCACTTCACAGGTCATAAAAGATGTTTGTAAGTCAAAAAAAAAATGATTATATTTCATGATAGCCTGGGCATTACTTTCACAAAGGTTAGTAACTGGGTTTTGAGGTCTGGGTAATGAAGGTGCGTTTTTTTTGGTTTTGATGCTTTGATCCGTTCTCAGCCAGCAAACCCATTTAATGGAACTAAATAACTGTGTGCACAATGTATATTTCATAGCTCGAGTGCTGCTCAGGTTCATTCTATTTCTTCTCCTGGAGAAAATTCAGACACCCCCTACCTATTTCAAAGGGCCCATATATTCAATCTAGGAGCCCTTCATCTCAATGTCAGCAGTGGAACCCTTAAGTTAATCCATTTTAAAGATGGAAAGTTATTTTGGAGACTCCTTTGAAATTATATTTGGGAGGAGGATCAAGCCGATATATTTCAATTGCTAATCACCTGTCTGAGTTAAAGTCACAGATGTGCATGGAAAGAAAGAGTATACATTTAAAAAAAAAACAACAAAACAAACGTTATTTACACATTAAAATTAGAGATGGGCAATTTTTGGGGGCGGATTTGGATCTGTAGCCGATCGGCCGGTTCCTTTGGATCAATCTTAAAAAGTGTGATTTGCATTATGCAAATTTTTTATTATTATTACCAATACACTCTGCGGATTCTGCAACCCGTGGACGGATTTGTAGAATCCAATCAGCAGTGGATTCTAAAGAATCCGCCAACGGATTGCTAAATCCATGGATTGGATTCTACAAATCCGTCCCCGGTTGTATCCAGGGGTAGATTTTGATGAATCTGCGCGGATTAAAAACAACCAAAAACGGCTTGTGGATTTTACACCGCAATACGGATTTGGGGTTTAAAATGCGAGACAATCCAGTTTTCTCATCTCTAATTAAAATGGTACACAACATCTTCCAACAAACTAGGATTTCACTCGAGAAAAAAAAAAAAAAAAAAAACCGGTGTGAGGTATACGTACATATGATGTAGTAGTCTTTGTTCCTTTGGAATTCCAGGCCCCAGAGATTTGGGCTGAACTCTTGAAACTTGATAGTAAATTTCACATCTTGATCTGGCTTAGCACAGTTCAGCAAAGGCGTGTTGTCCTTTTTAATCGTACAGCTTTCTGCTTGATCTTTATCCACCATGTAGACTTTGTAATACTCATACTGGCCAGCAGATTTGGAGTCCATTTTGGGGCAAATAATGTCCAGTTTATCTCCAATTTGTGGGTACAGTATCAGCCCTTTTTCAGGGAGGAATCTAAACAAAAAGAAAGGTGTATGAGAAATCAATCAAGAGCCAATCAGAATTGGTAAACATGCATTACAGTTGTCGTCAACAATCCCCAGGTTTCTCTTCAACACAGAACCAAAACATTCTTAAAGTGGGAATGATATCTGATAACTACTGTAGGTTTTCATGAAAGCATCAAGTCTACACATATCACAATGCCAGGCCTGGTGAGGGGCTATTTAAGTTATGTTAGCACTCAGAAGAAATAACTCCAGTGGACATGCAGCATATCAAAATATTCTGTATAATTTTACTACAAAGTAATTAGAGAACGGAGGTAAAAAATAAAAATATGCCCAAGGCGTATTTACACACACACACACGTTTTTAACATAAAAGTTATTAGTGGGTATATAATGTAACCCTTTCATTGACAGCGGGTCATGCCACGCTGTGCAAAGTAACACGTCCGGGGTGCCGTTTGGCAGCAAAAGGGTCAAGTTATTTTTATATGGTCATTTCTTATTTCAATGTGTATGGAAACGTTAATATCCTCAGATACCCTTCATCACAATTTGATGAATCCCTGTGTATCACCCCCCCCCCCCAACCCAGCGTGAACTTCCGTCACCTGGAATGGCAGGTAACGTCAGCTCTGGGGGCGGTACTGTGCATCGGAGTTTGGCGAATCTGACCCGTGATCCCTTCAGCATGTGAGACGGCTGCGATAACTGCAGCCTATGGCCTACCTACCTCACTGGGTTTAGTGGTTAGTTGTTTATAATTCCACTGAGAAAGGCAAGAGGAGAGGGAAAAAAAAAAAAGTCTTGACCTCATTCAAGCCACCCCCAAAAATGTATAGACCCGTTATATTGAAAATGCTGGAGTGTATAAAGGGCATAGGTCACAGTCAGGGCATCCTCGTCTTTACAGCCCTATTTATAACAGCGCTGAGAATCTGTCTCCAAATTCTTTGTGTCTATTTTGAAGCCGTAGAATAGTCTTTACACTTTGATTGCTATGATAAGCAGAACTGTGTATGATTCAACAGCAGTCCAGGAAAACCTTAACTTTGCACAGTATCTGAAAATAAGGATTTAAAAAATAAAAAAAAGCTATTGGTGTATTCGTACCTTCTTGGCTTGTGTCCTTTTACCTTCACGGTGACTGCTAATTCAGACTTTTTCAACTAGAAATATTTGACACAACAAATTAGTTGCTTTTATTGACCAAACAAGTGTTTCTATCTTAGATTAAAAATGCCTTCCCCGGGCACTGTGGATTTGACTTCAAATAACCATTTACAATATTGACCTTGCTTTAAATAGAAGGGCTCTGTCTTCAAAACCATAATAGTTAAACTACACAATCAAGCAGCTCTTTAAATTCTGGACACTGACTACAATAAGCCTTATGTCTATGGGAAACAGTAAGCTACCGCATCCATGCAACTAGGCTTCTCCGTAGATATTGCTTAAGGGAGAATGCCTGTGGGAAATTGAAACAAGAACCTTCTAATCAACATCCTTTGCGGAGCAGGAACATTAAACACCACACTTAGAAAACCCTACTCATTTGTAAGCAGCCAAGCCTGCAGGCTCATTAAAATATTAAAGGCTGAGAACAAAGCTCTAAGCCAGGAATCCCTTCGTATTAAAACTCAAGGAGGCCACCAGGTAGGTTTATTAATTGCTAAATCAATTCTCATGTCAGCAGAAAGGCACCATGTTTGGCCTAGCAATTTCGTATGTCACATTCAAGCCTATTTGATCTGCTAACTTTATAGTAACGGCTTCTGTTAGTTAACATTGTGTGTAATCAGAGCCACACAAGAACATTGCTTATTTCCCTGCAGCTATTATCCAGAGTCACGCTGCCAACGTAAACCTCTTATCAGTACTGATCTACAGGGCAAAGGGATTATAGGGCTTCCTGGCAACAAAGGGTTAACGGAACATTCAGGCTACTTGTATACTATTAACCCATTCCCCCCTGGAAGGAAATGAAGAGTGCTGTATTGCATTGTGTACAGGGTTTAAAGGATTTAGGGCCACATTTACCAAGTAGCGCTACACTATCAAAACACCATCCGGCACCGGAAGACACCTTATGGGGCCCCATTCACTTGAATAGGCTTTAAAGGCGTCTTCCAGCGCTGGAAGTGTTCGTATGGAATAGCACCGCTTAGTAAATATGGGCCGTCTCTTTCCAATATCTGACGGGCTTGCACCTCATGGTCGCGCAAAACTTTGTGATAACGAAAAAGGCCTGAAACAATATTTCCACAAATGCAATCGTTTGCCAAAATCTTGCACACTGCGGAACTAGGCAAAGGAGAAGGGGGGCGGGGGGACGGCAAAAATCTATTTTTTGTTTTGCTCCCATAATAAATTTTCCTAGCACTGAAGGACTGAAAAGCTCTTGAACAAGATAACGATTGGAGAGTAAGCTGAGCCACTCTGATATCTGTAAATGCACAAGCAATCAGCGGTGCACTGTAATTAGTTGCTCTTTCTAGTTACTCTTGATAAATGATGCTTTCTGCACGGGATGAGGGCCAGCTCTTGACCCATGACACTGCTACACACTTCAACTCAGCACAGCACTTCAGCTCAGCATCCCACATTCTGAAGAGGCTGCCGGTCACTTAGCAAAAAAAAAAAAAAGAGGGGGTTTTAAACCCAATGGGGAACCCCTTTTGTTCTCCACGGTGTATCCAAATTCACAGATTTTAAACTCGATGCAAAACAAAAAACTCTGCAGCTCCTATTCATGAAAGGGCAGGCAACCAAACAAGGGTGGAGTGTGTGTTGCAGGCACTCCTGTCTGGTGACAAAATTGTGTAAGGACACATTTTGCAGGGGAAAGAAAATATTTACAGTCTTGTATCAAATAAAACAATAAGAGGCTTTAGATGAACAAAATATCGACGGCGAAAGTTAACCAAGAAATGCAAAATATATACAGATGAGAAACAGCACGGTGCTGCCCCCTTTTGCACTCGAACAGCAGTCAGATGAGTGAAAGAAAAGGGAATTTATTTGGTAGATAGACCATCATAAGTGCTGTTAGTTAGCTACTATACACACACATAAAACCATAAAACCCAAAGACGGCATTACATTCGTCTTGCCTACAATCTGTTTTATGAAGCAAGCCAATAATTAAAAGCTTGCATGAAACTATTTTCTTTTCTCAGAAGCTGTGTGTGCCTCCACTTGGGGGGAGTAATGCCGTCTTGTTATCACAGATGGCTCTTCTCCATTTTGTAAGAAAAAGATTATCTTTAATTTCAAATTAATTTAAAAAAGGGACAGCATAAGGCCATACCCAGCTTAAGAGCCGTGGCTGCGTTCGATGAAAGCCCGAGGACAACGTGTGGGTGTTTTTCAAACCACAACTTCACGCAGTGGCAAGAAAACATTGTCACGATACTGGTGGTGCAGAGATTCAAGTAGTAAGATAGGAAACTAACCAGTTCAGCAAGTAAGTGCCTTTGTGGATTGTTCTAGCTGCACATGTATGTATTGTCTGGAGGCAATAGGGCCACACTCTAATGCACAATTATTTACGAAATAGTAATGTATACCAATATAGCTAGAGGGGGCTCTTCTTGCACCAAGTGACCTCAAGTTCTTCTTGACAAAGAATAAGCTGCTGTGTACACTTTTGTCCAAACGTAATCAATTTCCCTCTGTCATTCCACAATTACTATACAGGTAAAAATAATATTACATTTCACAGCCTACAGGACTGCACAATTGAACCTGAACTCTAATGAAAACCGACTCCCTTTGATACCATAAGTCCTGTTACACCCCCACGCAGACATAGACTCTCGGGGGAATTTTAAAAGTCAGCGGAGTTATACCCAACGCTAAACAATTCCCCAGTGCTGATGAGAACATGAGTACTTGGTCTTCGTATAAGCAGGAGTTTATGCAATGACTGCATTATAACAGGATGATGCTACCGCTGCAGTGCGGCCACAATTACAAAGAAGGGGAAAATGTTAAAATACTACAAGCCCATGAAAGTAGGGAGAGAGCTCATAGTTTCTAAGGAGTTAGCCACCCCAAACCATCAGCACCTCTCATAGAACATAGGGGAATGTTTGCTTTGGTTAACCAAAACCAGCTGGCACCTGTTAAACAACTGACTGGACAAGGGCACCATAAATCTAAAGATAAAGATGATTGACAGAGGGAGGGGGGGGGGTGGGTGGGAAGCAGAAATAGTCAATTGGCCATTTGGATTCACCATGCTGTATAACCAGAAGAGCAAATCACTTCTCCACCCAATAACATGGGGCTAACCTGGAGCTTTCTATTACTCCCATCTGCAGATAATTTGCACCTGTACAGTCTTGTTCACAGTAGCAATGCTCCAAACCAGTCTGTGACAGAGGGTGGGGCCTGTCTGGTTATGTACAGGCGAGGCGCAAGGCAAACAATGACAAGGCCTTTAATAATGCAACCTGATTTCATTTCTCATGTGACATCTGAAACACTGTCAAAAAGAAAATAAGTTTTTCAAATGGGAATGACATATTTGCATTGCATCAGTGAATAAAGAAATGTGTGTCTATGATTTTCTGCTCTCGCCAGATTAAATGACAATCATTCGCATACATATGCACATAACATACTTTATTAACCAATTGGACGCCTGTAGGTGCCAGTCTCTCTACTTCATTTTTAAAGTGCAGCATTTATAAAAGGTGGATTTCTATTTTGTTTTATGCACTCTGGAGTTTGTCTACTTTTTCCTCTCACAGAGGTGACAAGAATGAGAACTAATCAATAATATGATTTTATATAGTCTGAAGGGAAAAAAACCCAGAACAGCTTAGGAGGGCTTCAGTTTTTCTTGCTCTGCCCTCCAATCTAACACATGAAACGTTTGTCGGGATTGCCGTTTTACAGATAAATAATACAGCATTCTGTTTTACGGCGTTTCTGCCGTACCAATGAAAGCTGTTGGTTATACCCAAGGTTTGCAGGATGCTCTTCTGGACAAGGATGAGTTAACATGTGTATGAAGTGGCCAGACAATAGGCACTTTCAGTTGGAAATGGCCAGGGTGGAAGAGGCTAGCGATATATTGACAGAAGTGGGCTTAGTTATAGTTCAAGTGATATTAGCTGATACGATGTGAATAAATCTGAGGCCAGGCTGTAATTTCAAAGTATGCAGCACCATTCTCTCTTTCTTTTAATTGGCTGCATTTTGTTCCCTTTCATCAAGAAAATGTTCCACTCTTCACCTCTCCCCTGCAATCACTCCACCTTAATGCTCCAGGAAATGATGAAGAAAATGTGAGCTTGAACTTAAGGATCTCATGAAGCCGTGATTGTATAATAGCCATATTACTTCATTTTCTGTCCCTTATTATGCGCAGAACAGGCATGCATTGTTGGGCCACCGGCCCTACCAGCCGCAGAGGGAGGCTGACCTCTAATGTCCTGACGTCCCAGGACTTTGGAAACAAAATGAATGCCTTGCAAATGTCTATTACTTTGCCTCGCATGACACATGTTTCAGTTCACACAAAGAAACACAATAAAAAAAACAAAGATAGCAATATGTGGAGGAGGCAAACATGTTTTTGTTAAAATGTTGATATTTAGATGCAGTAAGGGAGACTGTTATGAAAAAGCATGTCATGCTTATGATTGCCATTAAATTAAATGTGCAACTATAAAGCAATGCTATAGATTAGAATGAGAGTGTCGTCTAAAACAGACCCCCCCACCCTGCAAAAAATATGTGTGTTCTGTCTACTAGATACAGCTGCTGTCCCACATTATGCATGCCTACAGCACTAGAACCATATCTAAACAATTACAATGAAACTACTGCATTTGGTATTCCAATGTTTGTTATAGGTATGGGTCTGAGGGGAGGATGGGGGCCGACACCATATATAATCAGTATGACATACCTTGTTTAGTGTCATTTTTTCATCAGTGAAATCTGCCGTCATGTAAAAAGTGTGTTGTGCCTCTTTAGGTTCTGAAAGTACATACAATGCATTGCACTGCCGCAGCAATACAATGGTTAAATAAACTGCTTGGGAACTACAGAACATCAAAAGCCAGATGGGTCTGGTTGAACACATCAACAGGCAAAGAGCCAGGATTCCAGTTTGAGTAGAAATAGGCCTGGACATGATTGGAGCCTTCTCAACCCTGACAGGGTGAAAGCTGGCAGAGTTCCCAAACCCAATATAAAATGACATTTAATTGTGACTAGACGTAAGAAAAACAAGTCATCTTTTCTCCGGAGCTCACATGCACACCTAAGCTTAAACTAGACTGATTGCTGACATCATCTCCTTGGCTATCTGAAAGAAAATGCAACTCTCAGTGAAAGGGTGATTTAAGCCCCTTACAAACCAGAGACATCTTAATACCTACCACTATTATATATACAAATCTCCAAACCTTTAAGGATCTGCATTAGGGTCCACTCTGTGTGCCAAAAAATATATCTATTTTCCATTTCAACTTAGTGTCACTTTCAATTAAATGTATGTTTGTGTTATGCACATTTACAGTATATCATGCTAAATGCCCTCTGTTTTCCAGAATTGCTCGCCTTCCTGCTTACTTAGTTCTCTTCTTTTATGGTGAGACCCTTGTGTCTCACCACCAACCCCACAGTAATGTGTGGCGCATTCTTTCATTGTTTGGAACCATTTAGGACAGTATTTTGACTTCAGTCTTCGCCCCCCCCCCCCCTCACCCCCCAAAATATATATATATATGTTCATACATCATAAATGATAGATTTACAACACAGCAATGTTTTTGGTCACTCAGTAGGCTGAGAACTCTGCTGGAAGCCAGAAAAGGAGCTTGACTTTTAAACTAAAGTTTAAATCAGCGGCATTGTAATTAACAGCCATGTAGTGCAAGGAAATACTGGGTGTTGGTTGGTCACAGCTGCCAAAAAAACAAACACACATACGAGTCTTGTACTTTGAAACCAATTCTGAAAATGTTCAGGGGGAGAAAGCCGATGACTAATACATATAAAAATTCAACTCCCATCTACAGATTATTATGCATTCAATGTGTCCTACATCATAGATAAAGAATTTGGTTTGTAAGACACAGAATAAATGTGTGACTCACAGCAAGGCCTTGTAATACCCTATCACACAGGCCATGTATGCTCACCTTTTGCTATGCCAGGTGTTACCACACTGCGGAGAAACCCACTACATAGCGAAATATTAAATGAAGGATTTTCAATTGTTACATGAAGAAAATGTTCTGTCTGTGCAAACCCTATTTGGATGCTGATTTTTTTTGTAAAATCTCCTTATTGATGCATCAGAAGACATGATCATTAATGAAAGCTTCATTATGGCTATTATTCTCTAATTTTGTTCAAAGGGTGATTGATGTCATATGTTTCTCTTCTCCCTTGTTAAGGATTTCATCTACATTTTTCTATGCTTGAAATCACAAGAACGCAGTTTTGCTAGCTGCCAAATCTCCTGGACTGTAAGAATCTTTGAATTAATGCAGACAAGTGAATAGCATTGTAACAGCCTGCTGCTGATTTTCTGTAGGGACAACATAAATAGGATTACCTAGCACCTGGCGAATAGGACACAATGCAGAAATGCTTCCCTGTCCAGTGCTTTACCCAAATTCAAGCATTCTTATGTTACAACATTTCTCATATGTGACATGACAGATAAACGCTAAAGCAAAATAGCCAATTATGGTTGGAAGTGAGAGTACACTGCTTTGCATCAATTATTTAAGCACTGTAACCCTTATTACAAAACTAAGCATGGGGCCAGAGTCATTCAGTTTCTCCCTTTGTCATTTGGATGCCATAAATGTGCACCAGTCTGCATTTCAAAGACTACTGGAGGCAGTAAGCTTGCTGGACACACACACATACAAACACACACATACATATATATAGAATGCTGGACACACACTCACAGAATAGTCTGTTCTCCATAAACAATTTCACTGAATGGCCCCTTACTAAACATTGCCAAGTTGCAAGGCACTTCTATGTAAGCAGCTTGTAAATTAACTCATTTGCTGCAAAATGTACACTGCAACACACTATTAAACTTAGTGCATTTCCTGCAGTAAAAACAAAAACAAAAAAAGAGAAATTCCATACTTAAACCTCTTTTAAAATGAAATTCTCACCAGTTAAATCAATCAAATTCTAGAATATATATATATATATATACATACATACGATTATTTGTAGTTTATGTTGGTACAGCTCCAAAAACTGTTCCTACGGCCGAGTTCAGAGTGGATGCTACGGCCGCGAGCGTCCGTGCGCGCCTCCGCAGCCCAGCGATCTGTGCCTTGGCTGCAGGAGTTGGGTTTGCGGCGTTTGAGGGCGTGGCGAACGTGTCACGGAGCTGGTTCGCTGAACCAGCTCACGTGACGCGACTGCAGACCCCAAAATAATTTTGGGTTGTAGCGGCAAAAAGTAGCAGCGTCAACGCAGCACTTTGCTGCCGGTGGAGTTTTCAGTTTGAAAACTCCCATCGAACAACCCGAAATTGCGAAGGACGTGAGCGCGTATGCAAGCGCGCGCACATCGCGTAGCATCCACCCTGAACTCGGCCTAAGGCCTCGTGCATAGTGATCGTGACCGCGCGCGAGGTGTCAGCAAGAGACGGCTCCTCTATGAGCCCTAGTGCGCGCGAGAATCGCGACAGCACGGCAGCATTTCCAAAAGACAAGATTGCTGATCTTTGGTGCGGCGGCGAGCGGCGGCCGCATCATGTGGGCGGTTCAGCCAATGAGTGCGAAGCAGCCTTATGATGTCACTGCCACGCCCTCCCCGCTCCCCCTCCCCCCCCCACTTCCCATCGCAAGCGATCTGAAGTCCACAGATTGCTCGGGCGACAGGCGCTTGCAACACCATGCACTCTGTCGCGCGTGCTCACCTGCACTATGGACTTGGCCTAAAGGTTGTATATAAGACTTTTAAAGGTTAAATATCCATGTTATGCAAAAACATATTTGGCAAAACAGTATATTGTAACATATATTTATACTTTCAGTATATTGTAACATACTCCTTTTTACAATCTGACTGAGGGACAAAAACACCTGACTTTGGCATGCTGTTTCTCCGGTTGTATGGCGATTTGCTCATTTCAAATTTACTAATTTCCCAGCAAAAACATGCAATATTACAGCGCAATGTTAGGCTGAACCCCAACCTAAAATGTTAGGTATCTGTTTTGGAATTCCCAGCAACAAAGGAAGATGTAAAAACCTGGAAAGTCGTCCAAGCCGTGCTGCCAAGAAACATGATTTAATGAAATCATCTGAGACACACTTAATCAAAAAAGTGTGTGTAGGATTATTCGTGCAGACAAGCACAGTTACTGTTGGCTTCTGTGTTTTCTCTCAGTCTGATCTATCCTTCAGTCATAAAGAATTCTATTCTACTAGCACACAATCAGCCAAGCCATAAAACAAATATTCTTTATTTGTCCTGCACCTGTAAGACTGCAGCTCAGCATGATGTTTAAAGACCTCCTTAGTGTCACTCCTTCATGTATCTTGTGTCCACAATGACAAAGTGCAGAGAGACACAAAAGTGAAAGAGTTCTCTCTCCCCCCTCCCCCCCCCCCCCCCCCTCGCTTTATTTTACAAGGCTGTGTCAGCTGCAGAGCAAAAGTCAGGAAATTATCTTTCTTTTTATTGCTTTTCAATGCATAAATTGCATAACAAAACCAATTACTTGAAATAAAGGAATACCTGACTCATTTTGTGTGACATTCTGTGCTGCTCTTGTACAAGTGAACATAAATCCGTATTTAACCTTGATTATTGCAAGCAAATGGCCTATTTTAATATAAACAACATGTTTTTCCCAGGTTGAAAACGTGGACTTTGTTGGATAGATTTGTATCAAGTAATAAAGACAAAGTGGCGAGTTTATCTTTGCTCATCCAATGTGGTGGTGACATTCAGACCTGCTGTATTGGAAAAGATGGCTGAAATCAAAAGGCCTCTATATTCTATTCAGATAACCCCTGTCCTACCTACTCTCTGCTCTCTGCTGCTTCTCAGCATGTGCTTGCCTAGAGCCAACATATACAGAAGACCCTCCCAGTATACTGCCTAATCCCATAGAATTGTCACTTGCTGCTGCGTTTGCCAGAGCTCCAGGAGCTAAGAGAAAACCTTCCAAGAAAAATAATCTGAGGCATTAATAAGAGAGATCAAAATGAAAGAAAATGCAAAATAGCTGCAACATTTTACATGCCAGAATTGGGCAATCTGCTGATTTAACCCCTGCATTGCATTGCAGACTCTTTTGACACTGAATGACGTATCCATGCATAAAGCCACAAGCAGACAAGCATTTTTACTCCTGCTGTCTAATCCTTGCTTCCAAGTTTTCTGCACTCCTCACATAATACCCAACAGCCCCAAGCGAGGCCTTTAGTTCCAACACCCCTTTCAGAAACGTGTCACTTCTAACATCAAGCTAATCTATATGTTGCCATGGTAGCAGAATTTATCTGCCTTTACATCTTAGGAACTGCATTAGTACCTTAATTTTTTTTTTTCATCTGGAAGACAGAAAGAAATGGTGGTTTTATTGCCATACAATCAGATTACTGCTGTTAGTTTCTCTATGCCTTTTTACCACACTTCAATCAAAAGGGATCAGTTTCTTTATACTTTGTCCTTGATTTACATTACCTCTGTATAGATCTAGCCTGGGATGTAATCCCCTTATTAACTATGACCAGGGGTTGATTTGCCTAAAAATAAAAGCAAATTGTGTCAGCTTTGTTTTTAAATCGAAACTACAAAATGGATTACTAAAGAAATCTTCAGAGTTCACATGGCTGGTACGGTTCGGAATTTAAAATGAGAATTAAACAAGTCAAACAGGAAAGCCGTGTGAACGGTTTACATTTTCCATCACGAGAGAAGGGGCCGAATTGCTCATGTCTTTGTTTTCTTGGGCTTTACAGAGACAATGAAGCCACGGGAGTTTTTCCAAGCTGTTCTAACACTAGCCATTTGCCATCCCTCCATTTGCTTTTCATATACCATTGGGTGGAAGGGGGGAGGGAACAACGCTGGGCAGAAGCCTATGGCTCTGCATATCTGCAGCCAAATATTTTAAACATGTGAACACACCCATTTTGGTCCCCAGAAAACCACACAAAGACTGAACTCATAAGCAAGTCTGCGAAAAATGGATGCTAGATGACCTGAAAAACAGGTTTTCCTTATGTCAGCCACCAAGGAAGGAAAAGATTAGGCCCTCGTGAACAATGTAATCACTGACTTTCTTCTCATTTGCAAGTAAGCGCACCATTCAGAAGTGACGCTGCCTTTTAAACATTGGCCGAAGTGTGATGGTACCGAATAGGTAGAATACCATGACTCGTTCAAATTTGCAGACATACTGGTTTAAATTAGGTCTATTAATCTATAACAAAGTAAAACAAAAAACTGACTTGGCTTTGTAATAACATAAGCCAGTTGAATATTAGGCCCAAATAATCGATGATTGCTTATCAGAATGAAGTATTCCTGTATTTATTGGCTCAGTATCACTCAGAGGGGCAGTCCATTCTAGGCCCAAAGTAATATAATGTCAGTAGCATATTTCATAGGTTAAATGTAGCTGTTGGCCACCTTTTTCTAAAGTATAAGTATTTTTAATTATATATTTGTTTTTAACATCTCCACAGTAATCAAAAGCTTTGGGGGATTTGAACTATATTTATCCAATGCCACTTGGTGATAATTGTGTTCCATAGCATTTCAAATTCAGTCCCAAAACTAATATCAAAATGTACAGCAACAGCAATTTTACTAAATACTCAACTTACGCCCCCACTTTTTTTTTGGAGGCAGTTTAGTATAATGACGTGATGATTTAGTTATAAAAACATTTCTTAAAAATTCCGCAATTATCTTTTAGGATAATAAAGAATAAAAGGATTGATAATAACGTTAACTTGTATCCAGCCAAAAGATGGAGAATTGGGATTTTACGCAGATACCTTCTTGCCGATCCGTTGCAAATGTGGGCGCTTTAAATATAATATGATACTGTGCGGCCTTTATCGTAAGATTTAGATTTGAAATGAGCACACACAAAAAATGTGTGATGGTAAAGTGAAAACATTGTTATAGATATATATATATAGATATATATAGATATATATAGATATATATAAATATATATATATATATATATATATATATACATACGTAAGTACATACATGTGTGGACTGAATAATCCAAGATAGGTGACAGGATTCAAATAAAGCTAGAAAGCTGGAAGGAAAAGTTAGAAAACAAACTGTGATTTCGACCTGTCTTGCAGTCACAATATATAGTCAATTACTGCACTATACAAAGTGCTTTACCTGAGCGAGGTTTACCGATAAGAGGCTTGGAGATAATTACTATAGATAATGTAACAATTAAACCCCAGCTGAACCATGCAAGTAGGATAAAGAGAATCAGTATACCTAAATCCCAGCCTCTTCTGAATGTACTAGATGTCAGTAATTCACCTGAGCTAATTCCCGGTGCAGGTGTCGAAGCTGCGTAAAGGATAATAATTTAAAGATGTTTGCCTTAGTCCACCAAGTGTCATCAGCAAAACTTCGGGTGACTGAGATTTAGATGCAAGTGCTTAGCAAACCATTTTAGCCCCGGCTCTTGTTTCTTCAGCTTCAAGCTGTAATTGTGAGGGTTAAAAGGGCCATCCCAAGGGAAAGGATTCCTAAATACATTCTTGTCTACAGCAGTTTACCAAGGACTGAGATATGGTTTCAGCGGGCACTTTGTTCAAGGGCTCGCTCAGTTGTCCCTTGAAACAAGGACCATTACCTTCAGTTTATCATCCTGACAAAATGTAAGGAATGTGCATGTAAAAGCACAAACAATTCCACCCCTGGTGCTTTGTCCTTTCTTCTCCCTCTATATTAAAATCGACAAGATTAACCTAAACGCAAACTGCAGAGCATAGTTCAAGGGCCTATTCACATAACAGTGAATGTGCATTTGTTTACCTAGAAAACTAGGCATCTAATATACAATGAATGGACATGGATAAGAGTTGAAATAGCTGGTTTATCTAGACCGTACACATGTAATGTATTTTTATTAATACTTATTTGCTACTAAAGGCGAATTTGCATATTATTACACGTTAATTAAAAGATCTAAAAAACAGCAAAAGATGTTTTAAAATGAAAAATAATTATAATAATTGTGTCCACTTTAAATAGTACTAAAATGGATGTCTCCTGTCTAAGTTGTGGTATTAATTATACTTAATGTGCATTTGCTTTAGAAGAGCATTAGCCAAGCATAAAATAAAGGCAATAATGTTAACAAATGCCTAAAATAGTCGATGCATGCATTTCGTGTATTTCCGCACGCTCTACACTTCCATCCATCTCTTATAATTATGAAATATTTGTGCATCATAATTATTAGTGACAAAATGTGAAGCATTTATTTTTACCCCGTGCAGCTCATCAACCCAGCAATTGTTTGTCATAAGTATAATGCACCCTTTCCATTGGTTTCAAGGGTCTTAACATGGAAACATGAAAGCAAAAGAAAGCACTCAATCTTCTAATTATATGGAAGAGCGAGAAGACATTTTTAGAACTAGAAATAAGCAAAAAAACATATTATTTTTCCATATTCCCAAAGTCACATTTTTTACAGCTTACAGCTAGAGATCATTTTGCTGAATTCACAAGCGTTGCCATTCTTAGTTAAAGGATGCAAAAAGCTCACAATTATTTGGAAATTAAAAATATATTCCACTACCATCCAGCTAATGCAAATAAATGAATGCACATTGTAATTCCCTCAACTATGTGACATTACAGCTGTAAAAGCACATTGTATCTCCAGGGTGAAATTCCAGGATCATAAATGCACACAAGTATGATACCAATTGAAACCGAGCTCAGCTTATGAAGGTAAAAAAAAGGTGACTATCATAATGTCAGTTCAATATCATTAATTGATATGTAAGCTTCCTCAAACATGTTGGCCTCCAGGAGCCTATAAATCAACGGCTCCACAAAAAGAAATTGCAATTCTATAAATCACTCAGGGACACATTTTAAAAAACAACCACCGACAGGGTAGACCGACATTATAGAGTGCAAGTGGAGGCCACAACAAAAACCGAGATATGGCATAATACAAAATAGGAGGTTAACCCTCAAGGATGAAGATAACGCTGGTTTTAAATGGACGGTGAGGATTAGTGAAGGTACAAATTTACAAAAAAGCAAGCTACCAAACTTCACAAAAAGTGATGAGAGAAAAAAAAAACAAATGAAAAGATCCTAAATATGATGAAATTATTAAATAGTGGGACTTGAAAGGCTGAAACAGGAACATTGAGAATCGGAGTAAAGGGCCCAGATATGTGCATTGGAAGAGTGACCTCTGTAGGGCTAAATTGATCACTATTCTGAATCCTTCCATTTCCTCGAATTCGGCAAGCAAGCCTTTTTTTTATGTGTTTTATAACCAGTGGAGTTACACTGATTGAATATGTCCAGCACTGACAATATTCTCAGTTACAACTTCACAGACAGGGTACAATGTATAACTGAAAAACATACAGCATGGCTCTATGATTAAAAAATGTAATTCTATAAATGATTAAGTGAAGCGGTTTGTACTATTCAGTTTGCCAGTTGTGATCATTACTGAATCACTATGAATTGGGAAGTACAACAGTTAACTTTATTATGGCTGTTTTTATAGTTAACCCTTTCCCTGTTAGTGGTGCCTGTGGGCCAAAAAAAGCTTAGGGGATATACTTTATACCTCCAAATGTGTTATTTGACATACAGTTTAAGACATCACATTATCATTCAAAGCACAGAGACACTGATTCTGCTATGAAATGCTCTGCTGATACTTTTGGCCCTGGGGAAGGGAGGTTGGGGAGGTAGCTGCCTTTTTTTCACCAACAGACCAAACAAATTAAGTATGTGAAGAGCAGAATATGGATAGATTAAATTATATAAGGTTTTCCTTGTTAGATTATAAAGATTCACATTCATCAGATACCGTCTACATTGTGTTATTATTACCAAACAGGGGGGAAACATCAACAATTAATATCTCCCATTTAGCCTCAGAGGGTCATGTATAATGCATTGCTATGCATGGAACAGAGACCCTGTTATTTATATGCAATGCCTCAGTCCCATTGTATTTTTTACTCCAGATAGATTTGACCTTCTGCATGTTGTCCGAGTTCTAAATATCTCCACTACGTGGATATTGAGCTTTCAAACAAGACTACTGCTTAATTTAAAAAAAATGAACAAGGAGTGGTACCAAAAATGATCAAATACCATGTTTACGGGTGATTGTTTGGCTTACTTTCTTCCTGCACCCTCTGGTCTATTCAAATGTTTAATAACCCAGGTTCAAGATAGAGTGAACTCGAAATATACTGGAATGGGTGCCCAAGACTTAATGTGGATCCACTGGTGATCCGTGTTTAGATCTATATGCAGGGACTGCAAAGTGCATTGTATGTATTTCCTATCTGCTCAGCTCTAAACATACTCCCGATCACAGTACGTGGTCTCAATCTACGGTCTAAACTTCCCTTTCTCGAAGTAGCGGAAGAGGAACAAAAAGAAAACGCGTTGACCTAAAAAAAATAATAATAGTAATAATAATGGAAATAAAGCATTTCTTACATTTTGGTGACCTCAAACCCCCTCAAATTGCTAATTGTTGTCAAACACCTGCACTTAAAGTCGCTTGAATGAAGTCGTTAAAAAAAAGCAAGTGGGTATCTCATTTCCAGAAGAGAATGAAGACAAGTCATTGTGTGGGGTTTATTATATGTGGGGAGAAATGCATGGACCTGAATAATCCCACAGGCCGCCCAGCCCTGTCCCCCAACCCGTCCCCGCAGCCTACTCCGCCAATGCTGCATTCAGTGGCATTACAAAGTAGCCCGGTTGGTTTAAAATACTAGTGGGAGCTGGCACATCTTGCCAAGCTACCGCTGGGGCGGCCCTGCCCCTAACCTAGGCAAGCGCCGCTAAACTGCGCTGCGCCCAGCAGCAAGGGCAGGGCACACAGGACCCGCCTGGTGAGGTGGGTACGTGGGCAGGAGGTGGCCGGATCTGGGTGCAATGCGGCTCCCACCGCATCAGCATAACCCCAAGCAATATTTGCAGGCCCCTCTGACAGCAAAAAGAGGGGGGGGGGTTAAGGTGTCCTCATCAAGGACGTGTCCCCCCCTCCCTCCCGAGCGTCCCCCCGCAGGCTGCCCTCCAGATACAGCCCCCGCGGCTCAGCCCTCCTCCCCCTATAGGAGTGCAGCTGAGTGCAGCCGGGGCTGCTATCAGCCGATCCTTATCGCTGAGTGTCTGCAGAGCAGGAGACGGGGCTACAGAGGTCCCTTATCCTGCTGCCACTATCTCACCACAATCCTACCCGCCTTCCCTTCCTACATCAAGGAGATCACCAGACCGTCTCTCACCGTGGTTTTATTCAAGTAAATGTCAGCCCCCCCCCCCCCCCACCCCATGTGCCTACTTTATTTCATTCATTTGAAATGCCATGTTATTGCATATGGAGATCAAGCCTAGTATCTTAGGGGGATAGGTTACTGTTGATAAGTCACAGTGGCAATTCGTGGCTTTGCTTCTGATCACATTGCACTGCTCTGCTTGTATGTTTAACCCCATTTGCTATCAAGGACGCCTGCAACGCTTTGATTGTGAATTAGGGGGGTTAAAGGACCCACAAAGCCCCCTCCTGCACCATGATACACGTTAGGATAACTAGCACAATACATCCTGAAGGCGATCAATAATAAGAGTGAAGAAACTTACTTGGGGTTTGACGAATTCCAATATATGGGATCTAACACTATGGATCTGGAGATAGTAGTCCTGACCAAGAGAATCCAAACTCCCCAGCAGTACTTCCACAAAGAGTCCCTTCTGAATGCCATGGTCTGGGGTCCCCGGCTCCTCCCGATCCTAGCACCGGCAATGTTACGTGCAAAGCTGTTGCTAGCTCCAGTCAGACTTTGTTCTAGTGAAATATATAGTGGTAGCGAGTCCGGCACTTGATCGGCAAAACTGTCGAGGCTTATAAGCAAGCTGTGTACCCAGCCAGCTTGCCTGGCAAGGAAAGGAGTAAATCAGTTTTCACTCCGGGTTATTTGCTCACTCCCGATATAATGTGCAGAAAATAAATCAACTCCAAACTGCTAACTCCAGCTCGGACACACTGTATCCACGTAAGGCATCTGCAATGGCAACATTGGTAAAAGAGAGACCCCTCATCCGGCAGCCCTTATTGCTCTTGATTTGCCTGTGTATTACCAGGGATCCTCGGGGAACCGGCCCGGAATGTGGATGATCTGGATCAGAACCTCTGCTGCATTAATCCAGCTCTATACAAGCGGACAGTCCATGTGTCACACCCTCAGTATTCCAGCCTCCGGGGAGAAACAATGGGGACAATTCCACGCAGCGAACTTCTCCTCTGGGGTCCCAGCAGTGACTGTATGCCGCTGTCTGCGGTGGCTGTATATAGCTGCCCGCGGTGCGTGCCAGTGGCTTGCGGCAGCTGCGCAGGACGGGAGGATCTATGCACAGCCCCGCTGCCGCTGTGCTGCCGCTGCTGCTGCTGGTGCAGATTAATGTGAGAGCTGCTGATCCTTCAGCCACTCGCTACTGAACGAAAGTAACCGCGTCCTGCACGGCGCTGTATCCATATAAACTCAGCCCACCCTCTCAGTCCCGCCCCGCTCATTGGCTGGTTGTCAGCTCGAGCCGATCTGATTGGCCGCGCTCGCTGTCAGTCCCGAGTCCTGGCAGAGAGTGTCTGGGTTGGGGTTGGGTATTGTGTCTGACAGGTACAGACCTCCCATACAACATTACATGAACTCATCAGCATCCTGAATACACTTCATTAATATTCATTACGTGACCCACTGAGACCCACGGCTTTTTTCTTTTCTTAGACCTCCAAAACTAATTTAAATAGACAAGGTTTACTTTTGTTTGTGGGGTTTTTTTTTTTTTTGTCTGAATATGAAAAGTTTCTTGTGATAGGAATGGGTTTTATAATGAGAAAGTAAAAAGAAAGCAATATGAAAGAGTTAAACGTCTTTAGATTAAACCCATCAGATATATGGTTAGAGCTCTAGCAACTTTGTAACCGAAATGTGAAGAACCATCAAATATTTCCTGTGGTGTAAGAAGGCCGCCTAATAAAAGACAGCGGTGACGAGACAACATGAATATGAAAAATAGTCTAATATGTGCATTTATTTAAAATCTTACAATAATTTAGCCTCCACATGATCATTGTATGTCAATAAAAGTCATTCAATTTCTACAATGACAACTTGTAATTTATTTTGGATAGCAATTGACATTCAGTTACGTGCTGCATATATTGACAACACTTACATATACGGAATTAGGATACGATGAATGCTGTACTTTCGAACACGTGTGTGTGTGTGTGTGTGTGTGTGTGTGTGTGTGTGTGTGTGTGGCAGAGAACAATGTTTATTAGCATAATGTCGAATTACACCAGTGACCTTAATGCTAATATATATATATATATCATGCTGTATATTTTATATTTCCCAGATGTATTACTCCAGAATCACCTCATTCCCTTGATTTGCCCATTAAAGAATTTCAAAGCTGCACATGTGAATGTAGAGTGTACATACATTTGAGTCCGGCTTCGTGGCACCAACAACCTGTGTGGGTTGGTGACCTTAAAATAAGAAGATCGGGGGATGTGCCTGATCTCACGGCTGCTGTGTACACTTTATTACAAGTCACAGGGTCGCTGCTCTGTAATATGCTTCTAGATGCTCTGTACGGAAGGGAGTTCCCAGCAAGATTTCCCACGTTGGGCTGTAAACTTTATTTTGTTAGAGAATGACTGATCCCATGAGCCCACTGAATAAATACGTTTTGGGGAAGTAAAGATCATTTAAAGAGAGCGCTACAGATGATCCTCAGCACTGCTGGATAGGCCTGACTGGATGAATATAATATATACATTTACACTGCACTACTGGAGGGCTTTTTTGACGTGTCTGATTTATCATATATGTTATTGTAAGAGGGGACTTTTCTCTGCTGAGTTGAAATAGTTTCATAAGAACCCTGCGAGGTTCCAAAGATTATACATAGTATCTTTTGGTGAAATAGCATGTGTAATGTGTCTTTTTATTTGCCTTTCTTTCTTGTATCTTGAAACATAGGCCCCTTAGGGTTTCTCATATATCGTTCTTGTTTCAAGTAAACAGGGGCTATGGAGACCCTTGTCCTGCCTCCAAATATAAACTTAAGTATTCTTAAAGTATAACGTCCTACAATTCATGGTAATGTTCAGGAGATGTTTAACAAGCATGATCAAAGTGGCATAAAACAATTGTGAAACTGTGCTCGAATGAAGCAGAATATAATGTGGCAGTAATAAAGTGGGAAAGCTATTTATATACTGTACCATGTAAGAAAGATTTCTGAAAACAAAATCTATCTACCTTTAACCTCTCAAGACAACTGATCCAATATATATATATGTTTTCTACTGAAATGAGGAGAAAAATTAGTGTAAGTGTGAGCCTAATAACTGAAGGTATGTGCTTTAAGACCTGTATGTACATACACACAATACATGATAGAGAGCAGGGTTTGTGTATTAGTACGAAACCTAAGTAAATCACCTTCATTTTCTGGCAACATGTATTTTTTTACATCTAGTTCTCAGTATATATTCACCCTATATTATAGAATGTATATAGAATATATTGTAGAATATATATATATATGAATTATGTAGAAATAGCTGTGTTTGACCAGGTGTATAGTGCAAAGTAAATGAGTACATCAGTAATACCTTTTTTATTTGGACTAAAGATTATCAGACTATAAGAATATCTGTGTATGACAAATAACACAATAACAAAGTGTGTATATATAGTAATTTTTGTTACTATGTGTATAACCTGATATATTACTGGAGGGGTTAATGAAATAATGAAAAGCCCCGACTGGCTGTCTCCCCAGCAGACACTTAGTTCCCCTGTGCCCCACCCCCCAATGCTCACACATCCCCCTGGGGCCTGTTTGATTTACACACTGCAGTACAACACGGGCCTGCACACTGTCACACAAGGCAGTGTCACTTTTTGCGACAAGCAAAGAGGTGATAAAATAAAAATTGTTATCACAGACCCTGGCTGGTCCCCTCAAGAGTTTCCAGCACGTCTAGGAGGTAATCTCACTTTGTTAAGAGGTGTTTTAGTGGGGAAGAGATAACAAGCAGACAGATATTTGCACCAGTCTGCAATGTAGTAGGAGGTGTGGATATGTATATATTTATGTATGCATATATCAGGGCCCCTTCAGCGGCACAGAGGCTTATTCTCAGTACAAACACGATTGCAAATGCAACGACCCGTACCCATGATATAGGGGTCTTACAAACACGATTACATGTACTATTGATCCCTTGAGCAATCTAATGTTATCCAATGCATTGCAGGTCCCTCCACAATCAAAAGGGTTAGCTGCGACTAAGGAGGCGTGAGGCTGGCGGTTCCAGTTACTGCCGGTCCTCGAGGAAGGATCAGGGCTTTGGTAACACTCATTGTGCAGCGAGTGATACAGGTAGCTGCGCCTGCACTGAACAAGCTGCTTTACACGGAGCTCCAGCGCCCACTAGCGGCCGCCCTGAACCCCGGGGTCGGGCCTCACTAGGACTCCGCGCGGTCCTCCAAACCCCTTCTTTAACCCATTCAGTGTCCCCGGTGCCAAGGAATGCGCTGCAGCAGTACCCCGTGCCCTGAAATGCTATTAAGTACGTGTGCAGAGTGCAAAACGCAAACGTGTGCCTTACAAAATGCATGTGCACCGTCGCATGGCTCTATGCAAATGTCACCAGGAAATAAAAGATTCTCGGGATACATGCATACCTACATATATACATATATAGTATGGATTTCTGTGTGTTTGAATAGATTTATGCGCCCACGTATTTTTCTTATCAGTTGAAAACAAGTTGCCTTAAGTCAGATGTCAATAGCTGTCTAATTTTGTGTTTTTTTAATGTGTGTGTATATTTATATTTTTATATATTTATATATATATATA
>NC_134485.1:262353682-262466182 GCF_040206685.1 Ascaphus truei | reverse complement strand
CACAGGGTTACATTTAATCTAACACGTATACTAATCGTGTAACTATTGTTATCCTTTCACATGATGACAGATGATTGATAAATTTTCCCACTTCCTTTTTCGCATTATAAACATTAGATAACTCCTGGATGTTACAATAATGCAAATAGCGTGGAATTTGAAGAGAGGATGTATTGGGATTGGAATGAGAGGATACTTTGCGGTGTAGACAGCTTCATGCAGGTCCACTCCCACACTTTGAAAAGTTCATGTGGTATGAGACCAGAATGCTGTTTTTTTAGGAGTGGAGCTAATCACTTATTTCTACAACAAGCTGCATCCTTCTTTCTGCCAGCTAAAAAAATCAGAAAACCACAAAGGCATATATCAAATATTCATGCTTATTCAATAAAAAGGACCTTCATGTTCACAGAACTCAAACATTTGTAGCAATCACAAAGTAACAACTGTGTGTCAGATTCTCTAAATATTAATAGGACTTAGGACTGGAGTATGTGCTATAACATTACTGTCACAAACCTGTATTGAAAGTAGATTAGTGTACACACTTTAATTAGGTTTTTAGACATCACATGTCCCTCTATGAAACAATTTTTTTTTATATATGTATAAAATAAAAATATAGTTACCAGAACTGGTCCGGTGACAGAGACAACACACAGTGGTTAGAAAAAAAGGAATTGTATTAGAAAATACGTAGGACACAAACACCAACGTTTCGGTCCTCAACAGGGACCTACTGGTGTGTGCTGTCTGTCACCGGACCAGTTCTGGTAACTATATTTATGATCTACGTGACAAGCATCAGGATTACTGAGGAGGCGAGTGTGAAACACTGTTGTATCATGGAATATATATATATATATATATATATATATATATATATATATATATACACAGCCAATAAAGAATATCACGTGTGAGCACAATCATATGTCTTAGACAGGTCTGCAACCCTGCCTTTCACCATTATCACCTAGCATACAGTGCTTCCACAGCAAGGGATTCTGGGAAATGACATGCAAATGAGCACACAATGTGTCACCTTTTGCCTGAAATCCATTTACATGGAACCCATATGTGGTTTGACTGGCTTTGTATCTAATCCCATGCTGTGCTTAAAAGCGGTGTGAACAGTAGAGCATTTGCGTGTGTGCGTGCGTGCGTGCGTGCGTATGTATATATATATATATATATATATATATATATATATATATATACCAGTTTTCAAGTAGTGGTGGTAGTATAACATAACTATTTTCATTTTGTATGCTTCTAGCTTGCTGTTTACTGTGTATTAGAGGCAGGACATTTTAACCATGTACAGATCCGTTTAGCTTCCATTGCTAAATCAAATCAGATGATTCCTGATCTTATTATGTCTTCAAAGAGGTGTGGTTAAGCACGGTTATTTCACAAATAGCTTGCTAGAAGCTTAGAGAGGAGACCAAATGAGTGAATCAAATACAACCAAGATGAGAGGAAACAATCTCCCAGACATGAAAGGTGGAACAAATATTTATTAAAAAGGGGAATAAAGTCCAAATGGCAAAGAAGAATACAGTCATTGAGACTGGTAGACATACTAGACCGTTAATAAATATAAGCAACATGTTGAACTTTTACAAAACGAATTCATCAATTGAGAAGTCATTTCAGTCTCTTAATTGGTGACAACTAATGCTAAATTGACTTTGTAAATATCAGAAATCAGAAACTGAATCATGTCCCAAAGATCTGCATTTACACTGAGCAAAAAAAAACAAAATCAAAATCCACACAGCAGTCCAGGAATGTAAAGTCTGCTGGATGCTTCAGGCCTATTTATTTTGCTTAGTAGATGAAACCCAATAGTATACCAATAAGAGAAGCCTAACAAACATGAGGACATGGAAAAATCCTGAACATCACCATTAATGAATTATACAATTTGTTGCTTCATGATACTGGATATGGGTTACCTTAAAGCAGGTCCAAGCTAACGTTTATATTTAATTTTTTCCCCCTTTAATATGTGCATGTAATTAGCGAAGTTGCGGATCGGTCTATTCTCATGTGAACGAATGGCAAAGAACTTGGGGGTTCACTAGATGCAGTAGAAGACCAAAGATGCAAAGGTCTGTGGGGGAAGATCATGTGACCAGGCAGTCACTAGATACAATTGGTGCACTTCTAGAGAGAGGACAGGGCTCCAAAAGGCGTGTGCACGAGCCTGTTTTCAGAAGAGGAAGGGGATCTGACTTTGTAAAAATGTAATTAAAAAAAAAAAAATGCTACAAGTATTCTCATAATACAGAACTGATTAATTAATAAAAAACCACCACATGTAGGATATAGCAGCTTGAAAGAAGCAAATCTTAATTTTATATAACTTAAGAGGACCCAATTTCATCTCTTGCTCAGCATTACAGAATGTGTTGACCACTGATTTTATATTGAAAATCTCTCTATCATTAAAAAAATAAAATAATGACTACTGTAGTAGTATTACATACCACGGTTCACATTTTTTTTTTAACTCCTAATGCCATTTTTAATGATTTTTGTAAAAATATTTTTGTACTGATCATTATATGGTTGCAAAACAACCATTTAAAAAGTTATATCCACTTCCTCTTTTGAAACAGGCTCACACCTTTTTGAGCTCTGCCTTTGCAACAAAGGATCACAAACAGATCGGTTGCTGTGTTCCAAACAGCAGACTGTCTATTGCTCTTAAAGATGTAAAAATACAGTGTTACACTTAGTAATATAATGTTACATATCAGCTGCAGCATCTCACAGACTGTAGCACAAAGTTAGTAGGCAGCCATTTAGTTAGGGACACAATCAGGATTTTTATTTTTACAGATTTATAACCTTTTGGAGCACCAATCGAGTCAGTTTAGGTAAAAAATAAGAATTATACATTGTCACATGATTTACATATAAAAAAAAGGGGGGGGGGGAAGAGAATGTAGTATTGCTGCTTTAAATAGATGAAATAATGCCTAAAGCATGGTGGACAAAAATATAAAAAACACAGGAAACAGGCAGAATTGACAGGAGCCAAATTTTTATCGAGTAGCGGGGGAGGGGCGTCAGTCTTTTTCTACCTCCTAAGCTCTGTATCAGAGTGTGTGTCAAAAGTCAGAATAGAGAAGCAGAGGAGGGCAGTCAAAGAGTGCTCTACCTTGTTCTCCCAACCAAGCCCCCACCATAGAAAGTCCTTACATTTTACGCTGGTAAATTGCCCCCCCAAGCCCATGCGCTTTTGAAATGTTAGTTGGTAAAATGTGCCTCTCCTTCTCTAAGCCTATTCTTATTAATGGCATCTGCTATCCCCCCCAAAGTCCCACTACAATCCCTGTCTGATATCACTCATTTTCTTAGCACAATTTCCTCTCTGAATCGGAAGAGTGACCTGTTAGTTCTTGGGGATTTCAACCTCAATTGGCTTTGACTGTATAAACATCAAAATCTGGACCCAATTCAAGTCACTAAATTTATTCGAACTAATTTCCCAACCAACACAGACAACCCTCAAATCTGGTAACCATTCATTGATAGATTGGCTTCTATCCTCATATCCCAGCAGAATCCAATTCTCTGGTCTCCTCTACCTGACATCTTCAGTTACCATGCAATAATGTGTTATGGAAGTTAAATCAAACCACTCAAGTTAAGCCCTAATGTTTTTACTAGAACATTTAGAAACTTTAACCTACAATAATTTCTGGCTGATCTTACAAACTGCCTTTGGTATAAAATAAACCAGATACTTGACCCTCATTCTGCTCTTGTTTTTTTCCCAGAACTTATAAATCTGTGATACTCTTGCCCCAACACTATGCAGAATAAGAGTACGGAGGGCCCAGCTGCTGTGGGTTACATCTGACTTTATTACACTTTAGCAGTTCAGGGATGTCTTGTGGAAAAGATGCAACGTAACTGGCACTTCCAAGGATCTTAATAAGTACAGATGCATTTGGAATACATGCACAAGGCAAACAAGATTAGCAAAAGCCCAATATTACTGTGAAAATCTTTACCAAAATACATAAAATCCATCAAACTTTTGGAAGGTCATCAAGAACTTATTTCAGCCTTCTAGCCACTAACGATCTAGTATGAAAAAAGATGATACTACTGTGACAAATTCCAGACATGGCAAAACCATTAATTGAATACTTTGTGGGGTGTGCTACTTTCCTACTATCAAAGCGCAACCCTAACTAAAATCATGAAGTTCAACCTGGGAGAACCCCTGTAGCTCCACCCACTCCCAACAGTGCTCACAATTTCCAATGTGTCCCGGTTTCTGAAGAGATTACACTGGTACTCCCAATATTAAAACTAAACAGCCAATGTGGAATTGACCTAGGATAATCAAAGTTGTAACGAATTAGTGCCATGGTCGTTACCATACCGCTTGCCTCCTCAATCAATATTTTATCCCACACCTGGAAAACCGCCAGCTGTTCCAATCATCAAAAGTGGGGACAAAAACATTGTCTACAACCACAGATCAATCTCTCTTCTCCCTATACTATTCGAAGTCATAAAAAAATGTGTGCACAACCAATTAAGTGATTACTATACCAAGACAAATTTCCTTAACCAACTCCAATCTGGCTTTTGCCCAAACCACCCACGGCAAGTACCCTCTTAAGTTTGTAATGAGATTCAGTGTCGAATGGAACAACTTACTGACGCAATATTCGAAGATTTTGCAAAGGCTTTTAATACAGGTGATCATGTTAAAAAAAAAAAAAAAGCTTCAGTGCTCTGTAATAGCGGAGCATGTGTTAATTGGTTTCACTCCTACCTATCGGGGACATCCCAATTTGTGTCTACCTCGGGTTCTAACTCCAACTCCTTAGAAGTTACCTAATCATGTCCCGCAAGGCTCTGTTCTGGGCACTTACTCGTTTCAGTCTGAATTAATTATCTATCTACAGCTTGTAAGGCAGCCAGCCTCAATGCACATGTATGCGGATAACACAATCTCATATGCACACAGCCCAACCTCACTGACCTTGAACACATATTTCATTTAAACACAGACAAAACCGTAACAATGTTATTTGGGATTAAGACGAAGTTTCTAAAGCCATCAACGATAGAGCTTCAGATCAGAAACAACCAACACCATTGTAACCAGTCACTAGTTTTAAGTATCTGGGAATTTGGCTTGACGCCCATTTAGTCGGGTTGCAAATTGATATTCGGACATCCAAAACCTAGGCCAAACTAGGTCTACTTTATACAGTAGGAACAAATCCTCCCTAAGCCTGCTGGTCAGAATGTGCATCGCACAGCAGATGCCAATGCCAATTATAGACTATGTGGACATAATATATGGTAAAGCACCCCAAACTAGACACCCTCTACAACTAAATATGCTGTTTTGTACTACAATGTAAAAATACATCACAGCAAAATGGTCCAATAACTTGATTGTCTATCCCTTGAGTCCACATGCAAGTCCATTTTTCCTGTCTTGCCTTCAAATATTCTGGGCCAGCTACCTGAACAAGCCCCTACCACACGCAGCACATATCACAGAGATCTGACTCCAAAAAAAGACTGTTCACAGTCCCAAGGTTCAACAAGGAATCCAGTCACTCCTCTTACTGTGCACCTCACGCCTGGAACTACCTCCAGTTTACGTAATTTGAAGACTTCAGGTGTCACATATTAATCTTGTCTGGAACTGTTGCATACGCCCATTAACATGGTTTCTAACCGTCCAGAAATGTCTCTACATTTAATGTATAACTTCTGTTCATTTAATGTCATTATGTATTATCATCAAAACTCTGTGCCCAGGACATACTTGAAAATTACATCAATGTATTTTTACTGGTAAAACAGTTTATAGATAAAACGGAAAGAGCTCATACTATCCTTTGCGGTCTCAAGTAGTATAGGTTGCACTATTCCCAAGTGAAATGGTGACTGACAGGGCAGGCAGCAGCACTGCACCGCAACATAGGGGCCAGAATTATAGTATTAAGTCAGGGATTTTTCCATTCCTGGCAAAAAGCAAATATTTGCCTACTAGTGTTTTTTTGGAAATCAAGCCGGATTACTTTTTTTTGGGGTTTTCTGAATTGAGTGTTTGTGAAAGATTTTTTTTTTCCTCTAAGATTAGTCTAAAGTGCCACAAAGCAGACTAAGGCTGCGTTTATAGTGCCAGCGACAGCACGGCAAAACAAATGCATTGCTGCCGTCGCGTGCACTTATAGTAAGTGCGGTGCGACGGAATGGTCGCGATCGCTGGAAGTCATCTCTATTTGATTTTCCAGCGACCGTCCCCGTCACTATAAGCGCAGCCTAACCATAATATATTTCAGTAACCAACCGTTTTAAAACAGAATAACATTTTTTGGGGATGTTTACATGCAATGCCAGCTCCTGCATCCTCACAACATGAGGCGTTGGCTTCATACATTCATTCATGGACTATGGTGACCTTTCTTCTAGTTGGGATATATGGTCAATGAATGAAAATATAAAATAGTTTCAATCTGCCTGAATAAATTAATATTTTAACTATATAGTTACCAAAACATTGGATCAGGGAAGCACCTAGGGTTGAAGGTCAAAAACTATTATGGGCAGGTGGACCAACACTGCACAAATTAGACTTTAACCACTGTAATCTTGCGGTACCTTAAGGACACCATTAAATACTTAGATTGTAAGCTCCCCAGCACAGGGATTTCCTTTCCTATGGTCTGACTTTGCTGCACTTACGGTATTATAATGCCCTGTACTGTATAGTCTTTGTAAAGTACACCATGGGCACTCTACAAAGATACATATACATACCAACCAATCCCAGTTGATATACCAGACCAAAATATAGCTACATACAGTAGATGCCCATAGACTACCATGACATGCAGTGCAAGAATATATTGTTTTTCTTAGCAGTGACAATATTATTTTACAGTTATTCTAAGGACTGGATATTTTCCAATGGTAGCTTATGGTGGCAATTAGGGTTTGTGCATTAAATGCATATCAGCACTATTCCAAGTCCTTTTTGTGAGATTTCAAATATTACCGACTAAAATCGGCAAGCTATATTTACATGGCATTTATAATCAGAGCAGTTCCACACAGTTCCTGCTTGGAATTTAGACTAGGCAGGTTATAAAGTATCTCATAACATTGAAAACAATGTTTGTGATAGTTTCATTGGTACACAAATAAGCAGCAACTCCACATTTTCATGTTTTGCAAAATTAGAAATTATAGACGTGTATGAAGAGATTGAAAATTGTGTTATTCTATCCCAAATGGAAAAACAGTGTAGAAGTAATTTTTTGTGCAGTTGCCAAAAATGTCTGCTTCTAATCAAGGTTTAGGCAGCCCCAATATACACCACACAGATGCTTCTTACAAGAAAATTACGAAAATGGAATAACCAAACGTTTTTGCATTCTATCAAGGTTTAAATTTCAGTGGAGTAGACCCACACCTTATTAAAACAAACCACTTTTCCTTACCAAATGAAGTGGTGTAGGTTTACAGTTAACTACAACCAACTAACAAAAAAAGTGGCAGACAAAAAAAAAGTTTATTTTACAGGTTTTCAGGGCATGAACACTTAAAATAAATCCTTTTCTGCAGAAATGAAAACAAGAACACAATCTAAAGCTTTTCCGCATGAACAAAAACACATGTATGGCAGTACCGTGGAAGAAAATTGCATTGATGGAACCTGTATATTATAGCTTCTGTAATGTCTGCTCTTCGTTTCCAGAAACATTTGTCAGTTTCCAAAACGCATTTCCTATTGAAGATGATGAATTTACTTGATTGCTACTGCATGCGTTTCTTTGTTATAATTAGAAGGCTCATAGGCGTTAGGTATTCAGGCATTTGTCTGAGGCAGTTAAGCCAACCAGCTGTTTAAACATGATACTGCAGCTGTAATGGGGCTCAGTCAGCATAAAAAGTAACATTCATAGAACGGCAAAAGATTTGGCTTGGGAAGATGCTGGACAAAGCAGGGAATACATTTTGAAACCAATTCATGAGAAATAACTTTAAAATATTCACAACATACGTGATGCATTTAAGACTTTATTCAGCAAATTGGTGTATTTACATAGTGGGGGATGCTGGTTGAGTTGCTTCAATGTCATTAAAAAATTGGAACGGACAATACTGAACTAGAGAGACTTTAGATAAGCTCTTTGACCATCTGTATCCTTACCTGTATCGGGAACATCAAGTGCAAGTGGAACAGCATCATGGGGACACTGATATAATAATACACTACAAAGCTCCAACAATACTGTGGTACTTTATGGATGCAAATACCAACCAATCTGTTTTAAAATTTTTCATATCAAAAGAAAACAGCATGTTTAGGAAAAAAAATTATACCGGGAAGGGTCAGTTAAAACCTTATCAGATCGTACATAGCAATTTGTGGAGACCTAGCCCTATTAGCATTGTTAAGAGTTAATGAGACATAATTCTGTAAAAGTAGTTACTGATCTGATAAGGATTTGACTTAATTAAACGCCATTAAAGAAAACGTAAAAAAAGGTTACGGAATTTAGAGCACAGCCCCATTTTGAACAAGTCGACGCTTCAGACTACCAAATAAAAAAAAAAAAAAAAAAAAAAACTTCAACATGAAGCTACCATACAAAGTCTTAATTTGGTGAATAAAAGTTCAGGTGGCCCTTTAATCAGGGCTTTTTAATGAGAATGACAGTTTCGGCCTCGATTTTCCCTTGCCCAATATAATTTTTTGCTCCTCCTTTTGTTGACGTTGTCTCTCTTGTTCTAGTTTCATCCTCTCCTCATGAATTTTTCTTTGTTCTTCAACAATTTTCAATTGTTCCTCAGCCTGCAAGTAAAAGTGGCACACAAGGTCATAACCGGATCTGTGGTCATTATAGAAGGTTGACAAGAGATGGGACAGAGACTACGCCTTAAAATGTAGAATATAATTTCACAGTACAAATTCTGCACTTAGGGGGTATTCTACATCTGACGAGGTGACCAATCAATTCCCCCATTAATTAAATGGGGATTTCTGCCGAAAATGGACCATTCAATTGTGTCGGTGGATATAGAATAAGCTCCTAACACTTGTTTCAAAATATTTCAGTTTGTGAGAAATCACATGGCTTACCATGTTACGTCACAAGTTCATTATGTTATTCAATTTGAGATTTCTTGTGAACAAATTCCTGCAATAATATATAGCTAAATAAAATTTGTAATTTATAGGCCAACCTCATGGGGAGTAAGTACATATATTCAGCACTTCCCTACTTATGGAGTATTACATCCCTTTGCTTTAAATTAAGAAAGCCGTTATATAGGTACAGTCCTAAAGCAAATTAAGTGTGAGCAGCAGGAGCATGCCCAGACATTAATAAATGTCTCATCAAAACAGTAGTTCCATAACTTCAATTATATTAAATAGCTTTGCAAATTTGGAAGCAACAATTTCACTGTCAAAAGCACAATACATACTCAATATGCATTTAAATGCATTATATGTAGCCAAAACAAAATAAAGTTCACAGTGTTGTAATACAAAAAATGGAAAAAAACATTGTACAAAGAATTATTATTGCCGTTTTTGTCAAACTCTTTAAGAATTTGTTACCATTATTAGGAAATTAGATTTTTGTGTGTGTGTGAAAAGGGTACAATACATTATTTTTACAGTTTGTCTCTACAGGTAAATGAACGCCAAATATTTGTCTTTGTCAAGAAATAAGGAAGTTGACACTAACACAAATATGTTTTGTGCCGAACAACATGTGACAATCATATAGATGTGACATTAAATGGACCACTTTTATAGATACATAATGGTCCCCTGTGGTACTGCACCCATGGGGAAAGACATTCTATACAAATAGGCATAACCTCAGTAAATTGAGGACTCTGGTTGAATGTTTGCATTAAGGCATTATAAGGCCTGTTTTATAGTGGTGGGTGTGTGCGCGCGCTACGCCGTGCGCGGATTTTTAGTTGGCTGATAACGTCAGCCTTTCTATAGATGTGCCGCGCACGCGCACGGCAGGGAGAGGGAAGCAGACAGACAGCGGCAAAGATGAAGAAATTCATCTTTTCGCGCCGCTGCCTGCGCTCAAATATATGTATTGGTGTGTATGCATGCGTGGATGTTTGTTTGTATGGATGTGTGTGTGTGGGGGGGGGGGGGGAGAGAAATAACTGCAGAAGTAAAAAAAAAATTATTATACTTTTTTAAATTTAAAAACACACACACACGCACACGCTCGTTCGCATAGGAACGCACGGCCGCATCCTGTATATAACAGCCCTAATGCATACACCAGCAGCGGCTTAAAGCGCCTTACCAGTTTAGCTTGTGCATCTGCAATTTTTCGGTTATTCTCTTCAAGTATTCGCTCTAGCTCCTCACGCTTTGCTCGTTCTTCTTCCTAAATGGAGGACACAGTGAAATATTAGAAAGGTGAAATACTACTATGCTCATCTTCCTCTAATCTGCCTCAATTCCGTTTAGGATTTAAAGGGCAGCTCTACAGCCGCCATTTGCTTTCAAAAACATCCAACTGCGCATCCACTACAGACAGATTCTAGTACTAAATTCAGCTCAACCCTCCCAGTCCGAACAGCAACCAACCCTCCTCTTAGCCACAGCCTCCTGACCGTTACAGATTTGTTTTTTTTTTCCCTTCCTCTTTCCTTTCTTTAATAGTCACACATAACAAACATAACTACAAAACTGGATAGCATTTATCAAATTAACAAGAAAAACGGAAATATAAATAAAGGGAATAGTTTGTCTCACCAATAACGTATACCTACGTATTCTTTACCTATACTCCTTTAATCAGCATTAAAAGTTGAATATTTACTGTCTTGTCCAGTGTCCTGCAGAGTGTGCTCCTCAGCTGCCATACGCGCCAGCTTCCTCTTTAAAATGATTTGTACTGTTAGCTTGGCAACACCTGCCATCAGCAGCTCAACCAATTATAAGAAACATACAAGGAAGGCTGAGCTGAGGAATGCAGATGTTTATCGTAAAAAGGGAACAAAAATATGTAATTCATCATTCCTAAGGCAAACAATTAATAAGAAACATACATTTATTGTTAGTCAAAAGCACAACTGGCAATCCATATTTGAGAAACTAGGGGAATCTTCTTACAAATTCAAGAATGTATTATTGCTTTATCTATTTAAAGGTGCAATCTGTTACTGTCACAAAACAGATTCAAAACAAAAAATATTGGTGTTTACTTTTAACGAGCCTTTGACGCAGCTTTCCACAATGAGCAGTTTTATTGATTTTATGCTGTAGGACAACACATCTGCTTATCTTGTATTTCTTCAGAAGTTTCTAAAATGAATATCCTTTTCTCACAGAATGTAACAGATGTGGTCCACTGATTACATGCAGCTATGATTTACGTATGCGTTTAGATTTTTGGTGGGACTGCACCTTTAAAAATCAACTGTAGACATCAAAAACGGTAATGGGTATGTGCCAACGTGTGCAAATTCACACCCCCATTTTATAGGTTTTGATTCCATTGTATGTGAAATATTCCTCACATGATGTTTACAAATGTTTTGGACTAGATTTCTAGGTGTGTGTGTGCTACAGTCACAACAAAAAGCAACGGATGAAGGAAAAAATCCTATGACCAGTAACAGGCTACTGATTAGTACCTATTGCTCTAAAGATTGAATACCATTATATACTGCAAAAATTAAGTTTGCATTAAAAAAAAATGTGCTTCAGTTAACTAGCGGAAATTAAAATGTTGATATAAAAACAGCGAACAGAAAATTTCACGCCACCGACAGCATGTAGGTACAGATGCAGCGGCTGTTATTTTAACAAATCACGCAGTGTATACCTCGGAATACCCATGCCATGGCGCTGGATTTCTTCCAATCGTACCGCCTTAACACGCGAGCGCAGGCGAGTGCAGAACATGGCATTTTAGTGTTCTGGCTTTTAAACACCTGAAATTTACACAGTACTGTACACATTACAATTCATTCATTTCATTGCATTTAATTGCACACAATCCATGAAATTCAAACAAAGCAACCGCGATAAACACGTGTGCCTGGGGCAATTGGCGGCGTTCATACCGCGTAGAGTACAGCAGCGGACACGAAAACAGCGCCGTGATTTATTTCAATAACGGCCGCTTCATCTGTAAGTAAGCAACATGGCGTAAGCAACACCAAGAGGGGTAATAAATAAAAAGGTATTTTTGAGTAGTACCATAAACAAAACAATGGAGAATGGTAATTAAAGGATTCTGCCATAGTTGAGTAAAACGAGTTAACAGTAGTTGTAAATTGACGTTTGGTAATCTGTCAAAAACTGACCTCAAATCAACGTAAAAAAGAATTTTATTGTGTATCAATCTTGGAGCAATCAGTACAGAAAACAACCGATTTCAGAAGCCTATTACTGCCTCATAGGGATATATTTTCTGCTTTTTCTCCACCTGCTGAAAAGCAATATATTGAATTTAGATGAGCAACTTGATCTTCTCCAGGTCTCTAGAGGAGAAAAGGATGTTATGACTAGGTACTGAAAATTGTTAATGATGATCTGAACAAACAGGGTGGAAAGGGGGTGGAAACAAAAAAAAACAAAAACAAAAAAGTGTTATTCTGGGGTTAATTAAGCACATTGAACGGTACGGTGCTCAAACATTCAAAGTTAGGGAAACATAGCCTCCTTTCTAGGAAGCGGGTTTCAACTGGCTAAGTGACGAGTTCCTTGTAAAAAATGGTTACTGTAGTTTGCAGGCCATGCACTGCAATTCTTTGAAGATTACGGTGCAATAGTCTTCCGTTGCTAGACTGTTCCTTTAATAAAGAATAGTGGGGTAAAATGCTCATAATACTGCAGCCATGGCAAAAGTTTCAAGTACACTTCCAACAGGCTCCATTACAATTAACCTCATTGCAGTTCAATGGTCGGCAGCCCCCTTGTCACTAAAAGGCGCTGAGAACAGTAGTTTTTTTTATTTATAAATTATATTTAAAGCCGCAATCCCTTGCAGCTGTATTTTTTTCTTGACATACATAAAAAACATTCTACCTTCGTTAAAACAAAGGGTTCTTTGGGGCACTCCAAGCTATGAGGACCCCTGGTTTAGGAGATCTCTAATTTAGAAATTCCCTTACAGGAACCTTTCTCCACAGGGGTAGCCTCAATTAGTTAGCCAATAGAAAGATGTAACATCATACTGCATGTTTTTTAACCTTTTTTTTTTTGGTTAAGGAACGCTATAACTATATAGGGAAATTCTGAGGAACGCCAACCCTCTCTAATAGCATGTCTGAGATCAGATGCATTGTAAATTCTTTTGTATTTGGTATAATATTCAAATGACCTGAAAGTTACAGGAAACCCTTTCGGGGATACCTAGGGAACCCTGGTTGAAAAACACTCAGTGAGATGACATTGCAGCTTCCTAATAGATGACCCCATAGCCACCTTAAAGATACCTTGCCAATTGGGGGGTCCACAGAACTTGGAGTGCCGCAGTTCAGCTCCAGAGGACCCCCTGGTTCATACAAGGTAAAGAAATACAAAAACCAAATGCTTTATTTGGTGGTGGAGGGAAGGTATAATGCTGCTTTAAGGAGCTTAGAACACTGCATGTTTCTATCAGAAGCGGTTTACACAGCCGAACCTGATCAAAAGGAGCAGAAAGCAACCAAGTAGAGAAAGTTTTGCCATGGACTGACACTACTTTCCAAACGACCAAGCGTTACCTCTCTGGCTTTTTGTGCAGCTAGCTCAGCCTGCCTCTGTCGCTCAAGTTCTTCGAGCAACTGCTTTTCCATGATGCGCTTGGCTTCCTCAACCCTGCGGAGAACCTCGCGCTCAATCTCATCTTTCCGTTTCTCCAACTCCTCTTCTACTCGCTTGGCAACCAGTTCTTCTACCCGTCGTGCCGTCTCCTCCTCAATAAGCTTTTCTTCAATTTCTTGCTGCCGACTGCATAAAAGAAAAAAAAAAAAAAAAAAAAGTTTTACTCCATTCTATTTTAAAGCACCGAATGTCAGCGAACTTGCAATGACAAAACTATCTCAAATGAAAGGAAGTCCATGCCCATGAATCAAGAGATTGAGGAAAGTTCGACATTTACTGATATGTAGCTATTGATTTAATTCCCATTGAAACGACTTCTGCTGAATTTTGCAACTGTCTTTCATACTAGATATTGCAACACATTGATACACTTCAATCACAATTACATTAATATGTATATACTATTCACAAAATATTGATACAGTCCTTAAACACGTCTAAATATAGTGTTAATAGGCAAGATACGTCTACACTGTAGCTTGTTTTCTTTCCTAATAGGCACCCTGTAGGAGTTGTATGAAACTAAAGGCTCACATTTTTGATCTTGGATGTGTAACGTCAAGACACTTGAAATGTTACTCAATTAAAAAATAAAATACATCAGTTGTATAGTATTTAAGTAATAACCCCCGAAGAACAGGGCATTACTGGCCAATAATGCCCTGGCTGAAAGAGTTGAAGGCCCGAGGCGAAGCCGAGGGACTTTAACCAAGCCAGTGTATTATTGGCCAGTAATGCCCTGTTCTTCGGGATTATTACTATTATAGGCGCTTTTTTCCCCCCCAAACAAGATAAGACTTTGTAGTGATATTGATTTATCAGCATGATTGTCTACATTCTTTTGCTGCAAGTTTATTAATAAGGAAAAATTGTACATACACAGCCCCCCTCTATATAGACACACACACACACACACACTGCAGCCCCCCCCCTCTACACCCACAAAACACAGACAGCAGACACCAACAAAACAGACTGTTAGTCTCTCTACACCCACAAAAAAACACCAACAGAAAAGACACCAATAAAACACTCTGCTGCCCCCCTTTACACCCACAAAACACACAGCAGACACACAAGCCTTTCCCCTCACTCTCCTGTGCGGAGCACTCTACAGGCAGAGTGGGGGAGGAGTCAGTGTTTGCTGCTGCCTCCTGTCCAATCACTTCCCCTGTGAGAGCTGATCTCACTCTTTCTGAATGAGAACTGAAAGTCGATTGGCTGAAAAACTTGTCAGGGTGCCAAAAATTCCGGGCCATTATTGATTGAGTAATGGCTGGAATTTTAACCAGAATACAGGGATTTCAATAATGACTGGAATTTAACAGCTTTAGCTTATAATAGATAATACTTACTGCATCACCCCCTCACCCCCTATATGTCCTGTTTATTATTTTAAGGTATTAAAAGTAGGCTTCCATGGTTGATCTATCAAAAATAGAAGAAACAAGATCTTGGATGAGTGATCACGGGAGAATGAATCGATCGGCAGCTTAAAGATCGGTAATAGGCAGGTTAGTGTTGTTCCAGAAGAGGAAATAAGAAACATTAGTAATACCCCATTACACCACGATTCAAAGGTTACAGAGGAGAAAAGAAGGATATCTACACACATCCTTCTCTCTAGACACACAACACTAGACATGGAATGGGACGTTTTGACCAAAACGCCGCCAATGTTCAGCCGCAGGGCAACTAGTCGGGGGACACTTCGCCACAATGTCGCAATGCAGCGCACTTGACCCAACATGCCTGTCTAGGCAGTGTAGTGGTCGGGCGCGGGACATTTAAACATGTAGCTGTCGAAGCGGGCAGTCAGGGCAGACCTGGCTTGTCGGGTCGGATGTGCGGCGGTCGCAGTAAAGTGCCCCAGCGTCGGAATGTCGGTGGCGTTTTAGATTGCTCTAGACATACATCCACCCACCCCCCCCCCTAGATATACAAAGACATCCATCTATGCATGCATCCTTCTAGACATCAATGCATACCTCTAGATATACATAAAAAATACTGAAGAGCCAGCGTTAGGCCTAGCTGACCCTCCCCACCCGTTGTTGGTTGTCACTGTGTGTATGCCAGTATGCATCTGTGACACACTGACTCACATCTCAGCTATCAGCTGACTAGCCGCGCCCCTGTAATTTTTCTATCCCTTTATAATTAAACAAAATAACTAGTACCAAAAAGGTCTAGTAGAGTAGGGTATACAATAAAACCTGTTGGTGCCAATGGGATAATATAACTACCACTGAGAAAAGCATCGCAAAAACAAAGCACTATGATGTTAGATATCGATATATCTATATAAAAACAGGACAGGAACTCCAAAATCCAAAGGTTACATTTCACCTTTGGATCTTGGAGTGCCTGTCCTGTTTCCTTCTATCAGATGTGCGGCCTTGCTGAGACCTGGGGTTTGCAGCATACCACCACCTGTATCTACACATATGTGAGTACCTGGTTTTCTGGACTGAGAGAGTATATTTATTAACGCCACTATTGTGGAAGCATATTTTTAACCATTTCTCTAACATAATTAATGATTGGACCACAATTTAAAAGAGTCTTAAGAAGTAAATAAATGATCAGAGTATACAGACCATGTTACTTTTGTTAATCCCTGGTACCAAACCATTCAACATTTAAAGAGATCAATGTGGAGTTATGAACTCTTTTGGTGCCCTGAAATCTGCAGCAAGAGTGCCACATGTATTCTGCCTTCAGGGCTACCCGCAGCTGTGACCTTGACCTGACCCCATTAGAAAAAGAGCAAGTCCTCCTATTCCTTATGACTGAAAAGAGCCATGGTTGCAATTAGTAAGGCAAGAAAAATGGAATGAAGTTCAAGGAATATCGTAAGGACAATTTGTGCCAGTCCTTGTGAAAGTGACTGAACGGGACAACAGGATAGAAGACAGGCAATTAGAAAATCTTTATGGTAGCCATCTCTTTATCTCCCCCCCAAAACAATTTTTTTTTTTACATTAACATATCTCCAAAACCAAAAGTAATTATTTTTGTGGGTCTCTAAAGCCTTAGGCCTCACTTATAGTCCTGGCTACGCCTATAGTGTAGGAGACGAGATAGCAACCGGGGGCCATGGCTGTTAGCGATTCGCCCTCACTGGATGGTCACGCCAAAAAAAAATTCCATTGACTTCATCAATTTTGGTCGCTGTGTCGCACCGTCACGGTTGCGCCCACGATGGATTAAATCAACTTGTTTTGATATGACGCTGTGACTAAGCGCAGCCTAAGTCCCACTTACTGGCTAAGCCGCCAAAAATGACTGATAGGTCTTCACTGCTTTTTTCAATGTAATTACAAACATCATTGTTTATATTTGGCCGCAGTGTTAGGCCTCTTCCCCAGAGATCGCGACGGCGCGTGCGCAAGAGACGGCCCTCTAGTACGTGCAGGCTCAAAGCGTGATAGCGACCACATTTTCAAAAGACAAGAAATTTGTCTTTTGGCGTGGCGGCCGAGCAATGGCCACGTTACGAGGGCAGTTCAGTCAATGAGGGCGAACCAGCCGCATGACGTCATGGCCGAGCCCCCGCCATGCCTTCCCGAGCAATCTGAAGTCCACGGATCGCTGCAGAAACGGGTGCGTGCTCCAACGCGCACACCGACTGGGGCCGTAGCCCAAGAACTTTTGGGGGGCACAATACTCGTTAATCAAGTGTTCTTCCCCTTAACTATTTTATACCTCAGCTAAACTCACCGAAGTTATGGAACTGCTGCGGCATTCCTTCTTTGATTAGCAAAAAAGATTTCAAAATACTTGTTTGATGAGATATATAAATAATAGCTCCATGTAAGCATGCGACTGTCAACTTAAGGGGAACTGCCCATCACTGATTTTTCTTATAGTAATTTCCAATTTTAGGCTTTCAGGCAGGGGTGGCTGAAATGATTAATTACTTAGGAGCCAGCGTTGTTAGGCCAACACACCCATCTTGACTCGGACACACACACACACACACACACACACACACACACACACACACACACACACACACACACACAATCTGAATTAGCCCTGCCTCCTGCTCTCCGATTCCCTCACTCTTCTCACCGACACAGTCTAACTTATCTGACTAGCCCCACCCCCAACCCCGGCACACTTACTGAGCTGTGCAATGGTAAGGCAGCGGCCAACTAGAGCGCATTTTTCTCGGAAGATGTGTGTCCTGCTAGTTGCCGTGTAGGGGGTCATGGCCATGTCGTCACGGAGCTGGTTCGCCTCATTGGGCAAACCGCTCACATGACAGCGAGCGGCAAATCAAATTGATTTGTCTCGCCAAGCAGCTGAGCGCCGCATGCTCACGCTGGACAAACACACTGTAGCACTGTTTTTGATTGCGCTGAGCGCGAGTGCCCCCTCAGCATCACCCTGGCTGCAGGCTAACGTGACCCATCAATTTTAGGCACCCAGGAAATTTCCATCCCTACTTCCAGGCCTAAACTTTTACATCTGCCAAATTATGAAGCTGCTGTCAATTGAATGAATTTCAAGCTTCATAGACATTTTGGCAAGATACCATTAAGGACAGACCATTTATTTGGAAATGTTGGCAAACCCTATTAACTGACACAGTAGGAGTTTTCTTTAGGTTGAATGTTCAAACAGTAATACGTGTTACTCAATAATTCATCTAGTTTTTAACGTGTTTGGACATTTAAATATTAATCTGATCTAATTTTTGGAAACTTAAAAGCACTCCTACCATGGAGCGAATGGGAATACAATCTCCAACAGTGACAGTGTCGCTATCACTAATTTGCACACAAGGAAGAAGCTGTCCACAAGCAATTTGAGATAATCATTAATAAAATCCATTTAGAATTTACTGGTATTGCAGGCACACCAGTGCTACACTAGAAGACCTATTGTAGCAGTGCTGCTTTAAGTTTTCTAGTTGGCCATCTTGAAACAGTAAGGTGTGTGTACCTATCCCACTACACATACATAACAGTGACACGGGATGAAACAGGATGAAACAGGATGAAACAGGATTAATAATGGTCAACTTCAAAGTCCCCACTATAGAAAAACAAACAAAAAAAAAATTCCAACTAAAATACATTTTAAATGAATAGGAATACCAAACAAGCTTCTTTGGTATTTTAGTATTGAAATCATTCGGGAGCACGACCTTTTAAAAGGAACGTCACAATGAAATTGGTAGCTGAACTGGTTATTGTTTAAATTTGTATAATAAAAAATTATAGCTTTTTTTTTAAAAGCATAAATTACAATGATGAACTTATAAATCTAGCCTCACCATTAAACCATTTGATTGTGTGGAAAGTATGGAAATGTTGCTGAAATCAAATGCACATTTCTAGAATGATAAACATTTTCTAAACCTACTTTCATTTGTTGTTGCCATATTATTGCTATATCCCTATTTAGGATGATTAGGCTGTGTGTCACTGTGTAACCATCGCTTTGAAAGCATTTAAGAGGGACGTGGATTTTATGTGGGTTATTCATGAATGCATTAATCGTACGCAAACTCCCATTTAAGCCAACTTCGCACTTGAAATCATTGTGTAAAGATAACTAATCTTTATGTACAGTTGCACAAAGCACGTTCTTTTAGTAATATGTAAAGGTGTGCACTGATTGTTACTGAACCAAAGATGTAGGCAATGTGTCTGTTACACATTACCCTTTACCAACAGCCACATTCATCTGGGATGTGGGACTAAGGGGATGTAGGTCTTGAGAAGACCACAGCCTGAAACAGATCAATATCTTGCTAGTGTGAATCTCCAGCTCAGCACTCCAGTCTCTAAAGGAGATAACAGAGGATCCCACTGAGGAGACCTGCTTTCAGGATTCACAATACTGCTTAGGCCTTGACCCCGCTGCCTACTACAGCGTCCGCTGTGGCGGACGCTGCACGGACGAGAGCCCTCCCCTCAATGGCGCCGGGCCCGCTGCGAGGGGGGGGCGCAGCGTTGGGGCGAGAGCTGCTCCTGCTCTCAATAGAATTGAGAGCAGGACTCGCGTCGAGCGATACGGCACGCCCCCCGGCGGTTCAGCCAATGAGGGCGAACCTGCCGAGTGACATCATGGCCGCGCCCCGTCACTCCCCCGCCACGCCCCCCCCCCCGTCTCTCTTCCTGCAGTGAGCTGCAGACCAGGTAATCGGCTGCACGTGCCGCCAATCTCGCGGGCGCGCGTTGCAGCGGAGATACCGGGGCCTTAGCCTTAGATTTCAAGCACCAGTTTCCAAGTGTCAAATCACTACAGATATGCGTTCCCTCTATTTGTACATCAGGGCCAGGCTCGCTGCTAAATAGAATAAATAGCAAAAATAGATTTATTCCACACATATGGCAATCAAATGTCAGGAGCAACGTTTCGGACCTCACTTGGTGCTTTCTCAAGCTCAAGGACCGAGTGCGGTCCGAAACGTTGCTCGACACATTTGATTGTCATTTATGTTGAATAAATCTATTCTTGCTGAGAGAGAGAGAGAGAGAAGGCACTACTATACGCAGAAAAGTTAAATGTATTTGTTTTGAGTATAAGAGTGTCTGTCCTGTTTTCCTTTGTATCTTTATGCACCTCCCTTTATTTTATATCCTGCATTTTATTTATACTTTGCACAATGTGAGCTGCTTACAGGATATGTCCCCATGTGTTTAGCTGTGTTACACCCATGGGCCTGTGAGACACCCATGGGCCTGTGAGACACCCATGGGCCTGCTCGGCCCAGCCGCTGCTCGGATCGCCGGCCTCCCCTCTCCCCCCGGTACCGGCACTCACATCCGCCGCTGCCTCTCGTACTCCACTTTCTTCTCCTCATCCTCCCGCTTCTGCTTCTCGTCCAGGCTGCTCCTCTTGCTGACCGTGCGCCCGAAGATATCGATGCGCTCGGGCGGGGTGACGGGCCGCTCCCGCTCCCGGCGGGCCACAGTGTTAGACCGGGACCTGGAGCGGGACTCCCGGCGCCGGTTCCGCTTGGTCTCGCGGGATTTGGAGCGCTTCCTCACCCGCTCCTTCTCCCGCGAGCGGCTGCGCTTCTTGTTGTGCTTGCCGCTCTTGGTGTGTTTGGAGCGGGAAGAGCTGCGGCTGCGGGACCGGCCCATGTCTCTGCACTCGCGGCTAGTGCTGGGGGCGGCCTCCCCGCCTCCGCTCTCTCCGGGCGGGATTGGGGGACGAGGGGGGGACGTGCTGGCTGCCGGTGGCCTCGTCACCAAAAATCAACCGACTAGGACAAAGATGGCGTCGGCACCGACCCTGCGCCGCAGCGAGCTCGAGAGACCCACAATGCCGCGAGACAACCAGCGCGCGCCTGCGCAATAGCAGCAGAACGCAGGGATCTCGCGACCCACAATGCAGCGCGCGCGGCGTGTAAACTCGCGGTTGTGATGAGGATGAGTGCTACGAGTGACGTCAAGACGTTGCCGTCATCTGGACTCAGTGCTGGTTCCAATGGCTAAATATATAAGTCAATGCAAACTTCCTGATGTAGTGGGAGGTGGTGGGGAAACAATAGTGCTGTCAATGCATTATGATTCTATCTATCTATCTATCTATCTATCTATCTATCTATCTATCTATCTATATTAATAGATTGGCAGCACTTTGGGTGTAGGGGCTTCTTTTCCCAATATTTATTCTGGTGTATTATGCACTTCTGATTTGTATTAGTCTCTCTGTACTGATTCAGATTTCTCTGGAGCCCTGCCTGAAAGATTGGTGCTATATAAATATTTATATTTAATAAATGGAAGTAAATAAAACATTAATATTTATATGATTACTGTGTGTGCCTTTTGTAAGCGCAGCAGTTACACTTTTAAGAGGGTGGGGTTTATTTCTTGCAAAATCACAAGGTTAAAAAATATTAATCTGTGTGAAACTATAAATAAGTGTCCTGCTGTTGCTCCCCTTAGTAGGTTTAGCAGGCAAAAACCAAGCAGAGGGATTTTAACAGTGATGTGATTAGTTTACATTTCCAAGAATACATTTAGCCTGTAATTAGTGATACTCGGGCTCGCACATCTCCTTTCCAAGTACAGTTGTGGTGTGGCTCTATTTCTCTTAAATTGCAATGGCAACATAAAGATGTGTAACCTGTTTGGTCTGGGTTGGCTTATAAAATGAAAAAGCAGCAACAAAAAAGACTGATAGATACAGGTGGAGGGTTTGGGGTAGGGCATTAAAGTTTTGCAGTGTTCAATAATTGACAGGAGAATGTGCTTCCTAAAATTAGCATGTCATCTTTAATAAATATGATGTCAGTTTCTAAATGAGTCATTTTAACTACTGTGTTTTTGCTCTGATCACACATATAATTACATGCAAATAAAGGTACACTGCATTCCAGTAGTTAGCGACAGGACCACAGACAGCTTTCATGGGGCCCAGCACTACAGTTTTCACTGCACCCCCACCCACCCCAGTGTCAGTGGCCTTGCGAGACCCCACCCCGCATGCCCCACACCCCTCTTTTTATGCTCAGGCACAGTTATCTGTGCCTGAGAATACATCATCAGAATATAATTGTTTCCTAAGACATATAAAGAGCAGTGTAGTTGTCACATTTGTTTACCGGTCCACTATAAATACTAAAAAATAAAGCCACATGCAACACAGCTTCATCTTCACAGGTGATGGTTAGAGACCACAGTTGGGTAGCAGGAATATAAATGGAAAGGAGTTGAGTTTACAGAGGTGAAAGTCCTACTGGCAGGGCCGGTTTTACAAATTTTGCCCCCTTAGGCACTCACCTTTTTTGCCCTCCAGTGTCGCAGCATCAAATGACGGAGCGACATCACGTGGCTACGCATTGTCATGGCAAAGTGATGTTACATTGTCATGGCAACATGTTGTCATTTGACATCGCAGCGAGCTGGAGGAGGGGGTTGCGATCTTCTGGGGGCGGCAAATGGAAGCAGTGGGGCGCCCAGACCCCCCGCCCCTGATTTTACCGCCTTAGGCCCAGGCCTAGTGGGCCTATTGAGAAATACGAGCCTGCCTACTGGAATTTAAAAAAATTAAAGTGTACAAGTCAATTGGGCAAAATGGGATACAGTCAAAGATATTAGTAAATCAGTTTGTAGGTGTGCTGACAACAGCATTAACAGATCTATTTATCCAGTCACTAATAAGAGGTGCAGTTCCAAGTGACTGGAGAAGAGTAAGCATAGACCCACTTCACAAAAGTGGAAGTAGGGAAGAGACAGGTAACTACAGGCCAGAGTCAGTAGCGTGAAATTAATAGAAACGTTGCTGAAAGATAGAATTGTTGACAAAAGTCCAGCAACCTACATTATCCCTGGCAGCATGAGTTTACTGGGGGGGGGGGGGGGGAGTTCATGTCAAACCTAATTGATTTGTTTGATTGGGTGACTAAGGTAATAGATCAGAGTGGAACAGTAGATGTAGCTTGCCTATATTTTAATAAGGCCTTTGACAGTGTCCCACATAGATGACTGATAAACAAGCTGCAATGCTTGAGATTGGAATCTTTGATGGTAGAATGGATTAGACATTGGTTGAAGGATAGGTAACATAGAGTTGGGGTAAAGGGAGTACATTCAGGGGAAAGGAAAGTAACCAGTGGAGCTTCTCAGTAATCTGTACTGGTACCAGTGCTCTTCAATATCTTTATAAGTGACATTACAAATGGTTTGGAGGGGAAAATATGCCTTTCTGCAGGTGACACAAAGATCTGCAATGGTTGACACTTCACTGGGGGGGGGGGGGTAAACAAAATTACTATTGTTTTAGGTAGATTGGAGGAATGGTCAAGAGTGGCAGCACCATTTAATTGTATCTGGGGGGGTATGGGTAATTGTATTCGGGGCGGTGAGTGGTAATTGTATCTGGGGAGAGGTTGTGGTAATTGTATCTGAGGGTAGTGTTAACTGTATCTGGTGGGGTACTGGTAATTGTATCTGGGGTTAGTGGTAATGGTATCTGGGGTGGTGGTGGTGGTAATTGTATCGTGATGGGGTTGCATCTGGGGTGCTACAGTGGTGTCTATTTAGGGGGCTGTAGTGGTGTCTATATTTGGTGGAGTGTAGTGGTGTCTGTATTTGGTGGAGTGTAGTGGTGTCGGTATATGTGGTGGTGGTTTTGTATTGGGAGGGGGTATTGTGTGTGTATTGGGGGGGTTGTGTGTGCATTGTGGGAGGGGGAATTGTATGGTTATTGGGGGGGTTGTATGGACAGTGTGGGAGGGGGAATTGCATGTGTGGTCAGGGAAGGAGGGGGAAATGAGTGTGAGGAGGGGGGGATTGAGTGAGAGGTAGGGTGACCATATTTTTTCAGGGACAAACAGACAAATTTAGTGCATGCACAAACGGCGAGCGGCAACCACGCATGCGCACAAGTGGCTGGCAACTTGCTGGCCGCGCATGCGCAATGGGCACTTACCGGCCACATATGCGTAATTAGTGCTTGCCTGCCACCCATGCGCATGAGCGGCCGGCAAGTGTAAAAAAAACGTGATATTTAAAAAAAATGTTCGGACCTGGGACAAAGTGCAAAAAACAGGATGCATGGCCACCCTAGTGAGAGGGGGTAATTGAGCGATAGCTGAGGGGGAGGGAGGGGGTGTGAGGGAGGGGGGGAGAGTGACTGGGGAAGAGTGAGAGACAAAGTGGGAAGAGAAAGAGAGGTGTGAATAGGGAGGGCTCACAAGGCCGCTGACACGAGAGGGGGCACTGACACCGGGTGAGGCGTTACTATAAATAAATTGTGCTTTCCACCACCCCATAAATAAATTCGCATAGGAGGGGGCGAAACTCGTCCCCATTGCTGTGCCTTTTAATTGGAAATAAAAATTGTGATCAAACAAAAAATTATTGTGAGTTAATAAGAATGAAATTGCTTCCATAATAAACGTAGTTTGAAAAAGTGAGTTTTCTGGACCTTCAATTAAATCTTTCTATCTTTATATATATAATCCATTCAGAGGAAGGATCTTCATTGCTTTCAGTATAGCTGCTGTAGGTTTATACTCTTTAGATTTCGGATACTTAATATTTGGTGTATTAGAAAATGTTTATAGTCCTCTCTGTATTTCTATACTGTGTCTGAAGAGGTAGAGTCTATCTCAAGATACCTGGTTTTAAAGTCATTGTGATGTTATTTTGATTGTTTGTTTATGTTTGTGTAAAGTTTTTATTCTTTGAAGTTTTTTTCAGCTTAATTTGAATCGTTGGGGGCGGATCTTCTACTGGCGCTCACATTGGGCTTTGGCTCATCTGAGGGCAGGTTGGGAGTTTCTAAAGCTGCCCTCAGGAAACCAGCAATGCTAGCATGCGTGGTTAATGTGACGTCAGCGCGCGAGTACGGGATGCTGTGACGCAATGAAGTCATCACGTTTTTGGCGCAAAACGGGGCCTTTTCTAAAGGATATTTAAGGTATGTTGTTTTGTCTGTTATGGGCTCCTTGATAAAGTGCAACTGCACGAAACATGCAGGAGGTCTGTTATTGTCACGCTGCGCTCACCACAAACAGGACGGAAGACCGCGGGGCTGAGGTGGGGATAGAAAGACACCGACCCACAACCACGCAGTCCTGTCCGGAATGCGTAGTCCAAGTCGTACAGCGTCGTAGGGTTGGAGAGGTCAGGTTAGTCAGGGTACTTGCCGTCTTCCAGGGTTGGAGAGTAGAGGATGGTAGATTTCCGTAGCCAAGGTCCAGGGAAATAGAAGGTAGAATGGTCGAGGGACGAAGCCGGGGTCAAAGCGCTGGAGAGTGTAGGAATCCAAAGAATAGCCAGGATCAGGACAGGAGAGAACAGACAGGTAAGGCCAAGCAAGGTTCAAGACAACTAAACAGCAGCGGTGAGCACAATGCATAAACAGGAGTTTATGCTCAGCAAGGAATGACAGACAGGAGCAGGTATATAAGTGGGAAGGATCCAATTACCTTGCAGGGGTGTGATTCGGTCCTCCAATGGTGTCCGGGAGGCAATAATCCGAAACAGCCTGCAGGTCAGGCTTTCCTGGTGATTATTTATGGATACTAGGAAACAGCGTTCCTAGTGCACCGTGCTCAGCTGTAGGGAGTCTCTAGGCATCCAATTAGTATACAGTATACCCTCTAAATGAGGAGAACAGGTCAACACCACTCTCTGCAAATGTATATGTGAACAGTGTCTCTATTCATATCTCCTAAGATGTGGGGAAAACTGTGCTTTGTTGGTGAGAGTCAGTAACAAATCTCTGACCTCCCAGTATACAGTATATAACTTTCCCCTGGAGAGAAGACACAAAGTATATGACTCCCAAAGCGTAATGAGCTAATGGGGGTACTCACAGTGGAGAGTTGTCTTGTGCGGTGAATCCCACGGCGTGCATCATGTTGAAACAGGCAAACAACAGGATATCCTCACGGAAGAAAACGGAGCACAGCAATGCAGCAATGAGGGGGCTAGATACCGGTATAAAAGTCCTTTATTCCATGGTAGACATCATGGCATGGGATAGGTTAAAAATCTCGAACGCGTTTCAGGCCGTCGCCCTTTGTCAACGAGAAAGGGCGACGGCCTGAAACGCGTTCGAGATTTTTAACCTATCCCATGCCATGATGTCTACCATGGAATAAAGGACTTTTATACCGGTATCTAGCCCCCTCATTGCTGCATTGCTGTGCTCCGTTTTCTTCCGTGAGGATATCCTGTTGTTTTCCTGGTGATTACCTTGGTTGCCGAGCAACCCGCGCGCGTGAGCGATGCGCGTCGCGGAGCGCTGACGTCACGCGGGCGTGCGTCCAAGTTCCCTCCCTGTGGGAGGCGCCGGCAGCTCCTTTCCAACCGTGCGTGTACCGCCCTGGCAGTGCGTGGGCGCATGGGTCCACTGTGTGACGCGTCAGCGGGGCGGTCTCTGACCGGAGTTGCGGCAGATGTGACAGTATCCCCCCCTTGAGGGGAGACCTCCGGGCGACCCAGGGATGGTTTATCAGGGTACCTACGGTGGAAGGCATTAATGAGACGGTTGGCATGTACCTGACGATGAGGGATCCACTCTCTCTCTTCCGGGCCATAGCCTCTCCAGTGTACGAGATATTGCAATCCTCCTCTGGACATTCTAGAGTTGAGGATGGTCTGTACCTCGAATTCTTGTTGACCCTCTACCAGTATGGTTTGCGGAGGTTTAGGTTGTCCTTTGGAGGATGAGTCTTGTAGACATGGTTTTAGAAGGGAGGAGTGAAAGACGGAGGGAATTCTCATATTTTTTGGCAGTTCAAGCCGGTAGGCTACTGGGTTGATCCTTTTAGTGATGCGGAAAGGACCGATAAAGCGCGGTGCCAGTTTGGGTGAGGTTACCTTTAAACGAATGTTTTTGGTGGATAACCAGACCCTTTGTCCTGCAGAGTACCCTGGGACCTCTCTTCGGTGACGGTCCGCTTGTCTCTTCTGTAGTTTACCAGCGTGCTGTAGGTTAAGATGGATTTTCTGCCATAAGTCTTGTAAGTGGAGGATCCTGTCCTCTGCGGCCGGGACTCCAGACTTCGAGATAAGAGAAGGGAGTGCAGAAGGATGGAAGCCATAGTTGACCATGAATGGTGACTGTTGGGATGATTCATTCCGAAGATTGTTATGGGAGAATTCTGCCCACGGGAGAAGTTCCGCCCAGTCGTCTTGAGTATCAGCAACAAAACACCTTAAAAATTGTTCCAGAGACTGATTGGTGCGTTCCGTTTGCCCATTGGTCTGGGGGTGATAGCCTGACGAAAAGTGTAGTGTGACGTCCAGACTCTTACAAAACGCCCTCCAGAACCGGGAGATGAATTGGGATCCTCTGTCAGATACTATGACCAGGGGGGTCCCATGTAACCTGAAGATCTCCCTGATGAAAACGTCGGACAACATCGGTGCGGTGGGTAGACCTTTTATAGGGATGAAGTGTGCCTGTTTTGAAAACCTGTCCACCACTACAAGTATGGTGTCCATGCCTCTAGATTTAGGCAACCCAACGATAAAGTCCATAGATATGTGTGTCCATGGACGTTCCGGGATAGGTAATGGTTGAAGGAGACCTGCAGGTCTGTTGTGTGGCGTCTTGTTCCGTGCACAAGTAGAGCATGTAGCTACAAAAGCTTGTATGTCTCTCCGCATGTTGGGCCACCAGAACGTGCGTTCGATGAACTCAGTAGTTCTTTTGGTGCCAGGATGACCAGCTGTCTTGGATGAATGCCCCCACTCCATGACTCTCCTCTGGTAAAGAAGGGGGGTGAACAAACGATCCTCCGGAACATTGAGTCCTGCTGGGATGTTGTTCTGAGCCTTGGTAATATCCGACAAGGCACTGAAAGTATTGGCTGCCACAATGCAAGTGGATGGAAGAATGGTCTCCTGCTGTTCCACCTTATCTTCTACCAGGAACAGTCGAGACAAGGCGTCGGCTTTAAGGTTCTTAGACCCTGGGATATATGAAATAAGGAAATTGAAGCGCGTAAAGAATAAGGACCATCTTGCCTGGCGAGACCCGAGTCGCCGTGCTCCCTCAATGTATAGTAAGTTTTTATGGTCTGTTAATATCGTGACTGGCGTTTCCGTGCCCTCCAGTAAGTGTCTCCACTCCTCTAAGGCCAGTTTGATCGCGAGGAGCTCACGGTTACCCACGGCATAATTCCTTTGGGCGGAGGAATTTTTTTTAGAAAAGTACGCACAGGGGTGAAGTGGAGCTTGAGGGTTCTTTCTCTGGGAGAGTATAGCACCTGCTCCTTCATCGGATGCGTCAACCTCTAAGGAAAAGGGTAATGAAGGGTCTGGGTGTATTAAGATGGGTGCTGAGGCGAATGCCGTTTTTATCCTCTCGAAGGCCTGGAGAGCTTTGTCAGACCAATTCGTAGGGTCAGCTCCCTTCTGAGTGAGCGCCGTGATGGGTGCTACTACCGATGAGAATCCTTGAATGAACCTCCGGTAATAGTTGGCGAAGCCGAGGAACCTTTGGATAGCCTTGAGGGAGAGAGGACAGGGCCATTCGAGTACAGCTTTGACCTTGGTAGGGTCCATAGCGAGACCGGTGTCCGATATGAAGTAGCCGAGAAAGGAGGTAGATTTTTGGTGGAAATGGCATTTCTCGAGCTTAGCAAACAAGTGGTTCTCTCTTAAGCGCTGCAAGACTTGTTTGACGTGAGTAGTATTTTCAGGCATGGATCTGGAAAAAATTAGTATATCGTCCAGGTATACTATCACATGACGGTCCAGAAGGTCTCTAAAGATGTCATTGACAAAGTCTTGGAAGACAGCAGGGGCGTTACACAACCCAAACGGCATGACCCGGTACTCGTAATGCCCGTCGCGAGTGTTGAATGCTGTCTTCCATTCGTCTCCTTGTCTGATTCTAACCAGATTATAGGCGCCTCTGAGATACAGTTTGGTAAAGTTCCTAGCTCCTTGGAGTTTGTCAAATAATTCTGCTATCAATGGAAGGGGATAGCGGTTCTTTATGGTGAGTTTGTTGAGACCGCGATAGTCTATGCAGGGTCTGAGGGTTCCGTCCTTTTTTTTGACGAAAAAAAATCCTGCCCCAGCAGGTGATGAGGATTTTTGAATGAACCCCCTCTGGAGATTCTCCTGGATATATTGTCTCATAGCCTGGGTCTCAGGTATAGATAATGGGTATGATCCTCCTCTCGGGGGAATGGCACCGGGTAGAAGATCGATTGGGCAATCGTACGCACGATGTGGCGGAAGTTCCTCTGCCTGGCGTTTGTCAAATACATCGCGAAAATCTTCATATATCCCCGGCAGCTGTATCCTGTCAGGATCCGTGACCTCCAGACCTGCCACTGCCTTAGGAGCAGACATGCAATGTTCCAAGCAATAGGAACTCCAACGTAGAGGCATGGACTCTGTCCAGTCAACGACTGGATTGTGGATCCGGAGCCACGGGAGTCCCAGAATAACATCCGTGGAGGGAGTGTGGATAACATCCAGTGTTATGGTCTCGGAGTGGAAGTCACCAGTTGAGATCTTAAGGGGCACAGTTTGCAAGGAAATGAACGCGGGCTGCAAGGGTCGTCCGTCGATGGCTTCAAGGGCTACCGGTCGATCTTTGGGTACCAACGGTATCCTATTCTTGATAGCGAACTCTTGGTCCACGAAGTTTCCCCCTGACCCTGAATCCAGAAAGGCCCGTGTCTGTACTGTGAAGGTCTCACCGAATATGGAGATGGGTAGATAAATCCTAGTAGAGGGTTGAGGAGGGGGAAAGGTTGCAGTGCCCAGCGTGATCCTCCTTATACTCACTGGGCTTTGGCGTTTCCCGGTTTAAGCGGACAGTTGATCACCAGGTGGCCGTTATTGCCGCAGAAGAGGCACAGCCCCGCTCGTCTTCTCCGTTGCCTCTCGATAGGCGAAAGACTAGTCCCTCCCAGCTGCATGGGTTCGTCTAGAACGGGAGTTGTGGAGAGTAGGGGACCTATGGTGGAAAAGGAGGACGATTGTATACCTCGAGGGTGTTTGTTTCTCTCCATCTTTCTCTCTTGGAGACGCTGATCCATACGGATGCACAGGTTTATCAGATCTTCCAGTCCAGCGGGGCGATCCAGAGATGCCAGTTCGTCCTTCAGACGTTCGGACAGGCCCTGCCAGAAGACTGCAGATAGGGCCTCATCGTTCCAGCCGGTCTCCGAAGCCACCGTCCGAAAATCCAGGGCATAGCGAGCCACAGTACGGTCTCCCTGAGAAATATAAAGCAGAGTAGATGCGGCGGTAACCTTACGCCCTGGGGTGTCAAACACCCTTCTGAACTCGGCGATGAAGAGGGCGAGGTCTGAAGTCAGATCGGGATGTTGCTCCCAGATAGGAGATGCCCAGGCTAGAGCGGCGTCAGTCAGCAAGGACAGTATGTACGCGACCTTTGATCGTGAAGAAGGGAAGTGAGAGGGAAGCAGCTCAAACTGTATGGAGCACTGGTTCAGAAACCCCCGACAACCATTGGGATCCCCTGCATACCGGTTGGGCGTAGGTAGTCGTGGCTCAGAGGTATGCGTCGTGAGAACAGGAGTGGTTGCGAGTGGGGCGGTGTTGGTTGTAGATAAGGTCAGGCGTCTAACTTGCTCAGTAAGGGTATCAACGTCTTGTTTAAGTTGGGAGACTAGTTGTTCCTTCAGTGTGAACGATCCGGTAAGTTGCCGGAAGCATTCCTCATGTGTGTCTAGGCGTCGGGCCACCTCAGCGGCGTCCATGTTTGTTGGGCTGAGCATATTGTCACGCTGTGCTCACCACAAACAGGACGGAAGACCGCGGGGCTGAGGTGGGGATAGAAAGACACCGACCCACAACCACGCAGTCCTGTCCGGAATGCGTAGTCCAAGTCGTACAGCGTCGTAGGGTTGGAGAGGTCAGGGTAGTCAGGGTACTTGCCGTATTCCAGGGTTGGAGAGTAGAGGATGGTAGATTTCCGTAGCCAAGGTCCAGGGAAATAGAAGGTAGAATGGTCGAGGGACGAAGCCGGGGTCAAAGCGCTGGAGAGTGTAGGAATCCAAAGAATAGCCAGGATCAGGACAAGAGAGAACAGACAGGTAAGGCCAAGCAAGGTTCAAGACAACTAAACAGCAGCGGTGAGCACAATGCATAAACAGGAGTTTATGCTCAGCAAGGAATGACAGACAGGAGCAGGTATATAAGTGGGAAGGATCCAATTACCTTGCAGGGGTGTGATCCGGTCCTCCAATGGTGTCCGGGAGGCAATAATCCGAAACAGCCTGCAGGTCAGGCTTTCCTGGTGATTACCTTGGTTGCTGAGCAACCCGCGCGCGTGAGCGATGCGCGTCGCGGAGCGCTGACGTCACGCGGGCGTGCGTCCAAGTTCCCTCCCTGTGGGAGGCGCCGGCAGCTCCTTTCCAACCGTGCGTGTACCGCCCTGGCAGTGTGTGGGCGCATGGGTCCACCGTGTGACGCGTCAGCGGGGCGGTCTCTGACCGGAGTTGCGGCAGATGTGACAGTTATATCTCCATTTTAATGGACCAATAAAGATACAATTTTGTATATTACTCTCTGGACCCAATCTCTTGGCTGTGCGCTGCACTCTCTATTTTTGCATATCTTCGCTTACAACTGGCAGCACGCCTAATCAGGGGCACAGGACATAGGCAATTCGTATTTGTGAGTATATATCTATTATTGCTTCATGTGTTATAATAGTGGTCCTGGGGCTATCCCAATGAGGTTTGGAGTGGTGGGCTCAGTCCTACTACTTTCTTCCTTCAGGGCTATATGTCCTACTTCAGGACTCCATTTGACTGGAAATTTACTTTATACACCACCAGCCTTTTATCCTGTGCCTTGGCTTATGTGCTAATTTGTCTCTATTATACATTGTGAGGATCCGGCGCTTGAGAGCTTATACCACTGAAACTTTGCTGTGAAATACGGCAGGCATAAGCTTATAGGGCACCATGTTACAATGGACATGAAGTAAAAGGTGACTCTGTGTGCTCATTTTCATGTCATTTCCCAGAATCCCTAGCTGCAGTGGAAGCATTGTATGCTAAGAGATAACGGTGAGCAGCAGGCTCGCAGACCTGTCTGGGACATGTGAATGTGCTCACAAGGGACATTTTTATTTTATGGTAAAAATGTTGTACTGAAAAAACTCACAAGATTCTTCAAGCACATAGCTGATTTATTTGAAGCCAAAAAGCTCATAAAGCTGCATAAACTATAAGCATGTGTAGCCATGCAGCCCCTGGCTACTAGATTCTCTGCCTAACACGTAATTCCTGGTACCAGAGCAGGCAGTGTTAGGGTAAATTCTGCATACTGTGAGTAAGTAGCTCCCTTGAGTGACAGGGGGGGGGGGGGTTATGGCCTGGGTACTGCCCATACGGGGCTGAGACCTGGAGCCACTCCCCTGGTAACAATTTTTTTTAGTGTGTGTGGAAGTGTGGAGCCAGGGCTCTGTTTCACCTTCCTTCCCCTCCCTCAGGGGAGTGGAATCTTCTACCCCATACGCCACCAGGGAGTGTGGGAGACAGGGATAGACCTTTAGGGCCTCAAGCCCTGGGGTTTCAGTCCAGGGACCAAGAGAAGAGCAAGCTGCGAGGTGACACTCTGCTAGGTTATGTAGGCTCCAGTGGGTGATAATCTCTCTTGCTGTGGTCAGAGAAAGAGAATACTTGTTGGTATGTTGTTGCTGTGCTATCCTGAATAAAGAACCAGTTACTGTTTTATTCTCCTGCCTGAGGCTGCAGTTCTTCAGGGAGTGTGTGAGAGTGTTTTCACAGGGGATTGCAACTATCTGCGATAGGCCCTGTGGGAATGGAGGCGCTGCAACACCGAGAGAAGAACTATTCAAGCACCGAAAGCCTGTCCTGTCTATCCCCAACAACATCGGCGGGCAAATTCCGAGTAAGAGAGGGTCATCGGGGTGCTTGATCACCAGGACTCCTCCGGTCAGTTCATGTACTTGACCATTTCCATCATGGAGCAAGTAAGGCAGCTTTGCATACACAACTACTGGTGTTGAAGTGGAGGTGTATCTGGCTCCTCACATCCTGTTTGCTCCTTGGGACACACCCAGTTCCTCCCCCTGGTGAATAGTATAGTTCAATCAGGAGTAAGGAAAGAGGAGTGGTTTCGACAGTTCGTGCTGTTTCTTGCAAACGGAAATCCAGCAAAAGTTTGCAACTACAGGCAGCTTTTACAAAACACCACGCGGCTTCCCTGGTAGCGGCGGGAACCGCCATTTTGAGGTAGTTAGACTCCAGCAACCATGCGGATTCCCGGTTTCGGTGGGAACCACCATTTTGGAATACAGTACATGCGTAACTCCTTTGATTTCTTCAGGAGCCACACACAATAAAACATATTTTCTGCTACCATTACATGAGTACCACGCGCACCGATAGAGCATCAGGGAACGACTCACTTGTTACTGCAATAGTTCATCATTGCGTGGGTGCACTGGGGTCCCTGGTGACGCCTCAGAGGCCCTGTCCCCTTGCTGATTGTTCTGGTTGCGGAAGGGTAACCACTCTCCCTGGTGAAGCCTCAGGGGGTTGCCCAAATCATATTTTCACCAGTGAATGTGGGTATCCACGCTCCTTGGTGAAGCCTCAAGGAGACGCCCCACAGATTAGTGGTGCGCTGATATGAGAGTGACCACACTCCCTGGCATGAATCCCAGAGTACGCCCCAACATATTTTCATTAGGCAAGGGCCTGGGTAACCCCCTCCCGGGTAAAGCCTCAAGGACAGATCCCCCCTTCCTTTCTTTCTCAGTGGATGGGAAGTACAGACTGTGATGCACAAACATAATAAGTACTGCTGCTGCAAAAACCTTCTTGTGAGCAGCTCGAGATCTCAGCAGCACCTCCAAATGTAGCCCTTGTACCCCCACCCTAAGTGATATTGGGGGGCCTGCTTCTTCTCTAGCTACTTATTAGGTGTTGTGCTGTACCTGTGTGGTAACAGGAGGGCTGAGTGCTCCGCGGTGTTGTGGGGAGAACAGGACAGGTTTATAGGTTACCTTAGTTATTCATTGGTGCAGCGCCTCCAGTCAGCCTGGATCCTCTGTGATAGCAATGCATGGTCCATACTGACACCTTTGTTCTTTCAGCAAGACAGTGAATCACACTGATTCTGGTACAACTGGATATTTATTGCAAGCAGGTTCAATAAACATAACAGGTGCATTCTTCCCTCAGCTTCCCCTAGGGAAAGGCACTGGTTAAGGCTTGAGGCCCAGACCAGGCCTGATGGACTCCTCCTCACATCTTCTACTTAGATGGAGGGCAGATGGTGCTCACTCCCAGAGGGAGGAAAGAAACTGACAGAGCCCCAGATTTTAGGAAAGTGCCAGTACTTATTGCCTTTGGTTGGTGTTTGTAACCCTGCCCCTTAACAGAGCAGGTTGAATACTGGTCATCACATGCTGTGTGTGATCCAATCAGTACTCACCCTTCAGGCTGACACTTTCTGGTTGTTGCTAAGCCCTTGGATACATCTAATTTATCCAAGGCTGCAAAAGCACACAGAGGCTTTCTGAAGGAATTAGCCCAACCACTGCCTGCACCTAACAGGGGTTGCACTGGTAGGGCCCAGGAAAAGGCATAGCGGCCGGGAGTCTACGCTACATAAATAAATCCCTGGAGGAGAGACAGGGGTCTCACCTTTTATATAGCAATGTAAATAAGTAGCACAGTTAGGTTCCCTAGAAGGAGGGAAGCAGAGACGTTCAGGCTCTCAGATGGAGAGGCCTGTGTCCCCTAGGGGTTGCCCCAACTTGTAGCCCTGGGACCATTCTGAAAGAACCACAGGTAGAAGCCTGTTGTCATATCCCTGTAGTTAGCATCCCCAAGGGAATGATCTTTGCCAGTCCAAGCGGAATATTATCTGTGTTACACCAGGAAGGAAGCATTATAGAGGAGACAGAGCAAGCCTCCCAATGGACAAAGGATTACTAGATCCGAAACGCGTTATTCATGCAGAGAGCTGGATCGGAAGTGCTTTCTGACTGCATGAAGACACCGTAGCTGGCACCTGCATCTAGGGATTGCAGTCCTGTTGTGACGGTTCAGGGGATTCCTTCCCCTTCTTATGCTCCTGACGTCACCCTCTCTGTCCCTTCTCCTGCCAACCTCCCTTTGCTTACCCACTCCGGTCCCGCTCCGGCAGCCTCTGACACCGTTCGCTTACCTCAGCGCGCGCCCCGCAAGTCTCGCGCACCCGCACGTTCCCCGAGCCCCTGCGGCGACACTCCCCACTCTCGGGTCCCCTCAGTGTCCGCTTCCATTCCCTCACCTCCGGTGGCTATCCCCTCTGTTCCTCCGTTCCCCTCCGCAGGTGCGGTGCGGCGCGGCGCTCTGTGCGTCTCGTGACGCAGCCTGTGCGCGCGCACTCTCAGTTTACAGAGGGCACACGCACACGCTCCTTTTCTAAAGCCTGTCAGTCTCTGAACTCCTCCTCCCATGCCCTGCAAGCAATCTCTCTGTCTGACTCCCCTGTCTCCTCCTCTTCTCCTCCTAACCTATCCCTGTTGTTTCCCACTTCTCCCTCTGCTCCTCCTCTCTCTCCTATTGGTGTTCCCTCCTTTATAATCCCTGTCTGTCCTCTCTATCATTGCTCTGCATAGTTCCTGTTATCCCTGTGTGTGCAGTCCTATGCTTTGCTCTCTCTGTGTTCCAGCCTGTTCCTGCTCCTGCTTATCTTTGGATTCCCCTAGTTTGACCCCTGCTTGTCCTGGACTACCCTGCTCTCTGTTACCCTTGAACCTTGCTACGAACTCTACTTTGCTGACCTCTGAAACCCTTGGACTTGGCTTACGAACTTGACTACTCTGCTTTCTGGATCCCTGGACTTTGGCGCACGGACACGACCATTCTTACGTTAAACCATCAAGACGTTGCAAGTATACTAACTATTTTCCAACAGGCCCAGCAACGCCATACCACACTCCGGGCTTGCCCCCACTGCTGTGGGTGTGTGGTAATACCATTCTCAGTATTGGGGTCTTGCCAGGTCTGCGGGCATACGGGCGTGACACCTGTGTACCGGACGTGGTGTACAGGAGTACACAGCACCAGAGAGTGGGAGGCTGGTGTTGTGGTCCTGGAGCAGCTATTCTTATGTGAGTTTTAATGTTACTCACTTTTATCTTTAATAAATCCTCTTTAAACCTATGTGTGTGGCACTGTCTCCCACTGCATGTGTATTGAGAGGCTACCACAGAAAGACAGAAGGGAAAGAAGCTAACTTAATAAAAAAAATATAATAATAAAACCTGTACGCACTGAAATGAGATAAGGACAGTGTTGGTGTAGGTACAATTCACAAACAATATATGAAAACATAATACACATGGACTGAAATAAAAATGTATCATGAAGACAAAGACATATGTTTTGAATGTGCTTAAAAGCACAAATTAGTGACAAATGAGCAAATGGTGCATATAATGCCAACCATTGGAAAAGTACTAAAGCTAAAGGACAGGAGTTCCAATAGGAACTGATAGGGTCAAGTATAAAATAAGACTAAAAATGAAACTAAAAAATAAATATGTATATGTACCAAATATATAAAATATAAAAAAAAATAATCAAAAATATACAACCTATATTAATAAAGGGACCAGACGTTGAGTTCATCATTTAAGCCCCTCAGGTGCTAATGTGTACAAATTGAAGATCCAGAAACTTTCTTGTTTGGAGAGGGCTTTTAACCTATCACCTCCTCTACGGTTAGGAACTACAATTTGGATACCTTTATAGTTAAGTTGAATTGGATCACTATTATGATGAAGTTTGAAATGGTGTGACGCTATGTTTTCCATAACCAATTCTGATATTTCTAGTGTGCTCCAAAATTCTGACTTTAAGCTGACCTTTAATTCGGTCTATACACTGGAATTTTAACCAATCAGAGAGCAGGGATTTCAATAATGCCCGGAATTTATCAGCTTTAACCTATAATTGATTATACTACACCATGAGTTGTGCGCTGTTTGTTCTTGTTTCTTTCACTAGCTATCTTGGATGTTGAGCCATCTGAAGTGACATAGCAGTGGACTCTCTTACTTTTGTTAAGGTTTTTTCTTATACATTTAATCACGATATTACACTGTTATATTGTAATTTATTTAGTGTATCAATATATCACTATATATATTTCACTGGGTAATCCCCTGTGCTATATTTGTTTTTTTACATTTCACATGGTTGAAAGGGTTATATATTTTTTAGATTTCACTTTATATTATTCACAATTGGTACCCTAGGTATTTTCACTTTATTCTTCACTAGAAACTGATTGTCTGCATAAAATTTCAGGGATAATTATTTGAAACAGTGAAAGGGTATCTATCTTAAAGCCAAGGAATTGAATATTCCTTGTTAGAATTGATATTGATTTTTCTTTGTTTATTGTAAGCCCCAAATTTTCTAACAGGGTTATGCTGAAATTTCGATATTCTATCATTATATTTAGATCCGTATGAACTATAGGAGAATTTTGTCTAAATAAATGAGACAACAAAAATGTTTCTGGCGGCGGTGAGCCATTACAAATGTCACAGTTCTGGTGAAAGACTGGTTGGACAGTCCAAAAACCATCATTGTCCATGATAGAGCAGCCCCTACCACTTGAGCCTGAGTAGTCTCCTGTGGTTTTGGTAGCCTGGCACAGAATGAACTGTGTCTTAAATCTAGCTTTATGCATAGACTTGTATTCTCCACGAGGCGCGGTGATGCGGAGCACAGCCAAGCATAAGGATGTGACAGGATTCAGCAATCTTGTTAAAAACACTTCTTTATTGCGACATCATGATGCAGACAGACAGGGAGAAAAAAGGGGGTAAGGGGGTCTCGCTCTTACGCGTTTCACGCTTACTTAGCGCTTCGTCAGAGAGTAGAGATAGTGTGCTGGTCCCCCCCTTCTTATAGATCATATTGTCTGCCGGAAATTGGATCTCTCCACTTGTCCCGGAAACCGGAAGTGACATAATTAAACCGGATACCGGAAGTGACATAACGGGAGGTGTGCACCTAACACCCCATATAAACAAACAGGGTTGTTATGGCAATGGATCATATCCCCGCTAGATAAAGGAACGGCAGGCAATTGCATACTAAGGGGTTGGCCAGCACAGATACCCCGCAGAAACAAGTTAACAACATGCAGTGATATATTAAAAACAACTGGGTATATACATAGGTTTACTGAGGACATAGTAAATTGTTTTAAGGATGCATCAGTATATATTATGATGCATTCATATTGTTATAGGCAAAATGTATGTAATTAATGAACACAGAAGCTCAGAAAGCTATTTCATAAACCAACTTAATAAATTGGGAACAAAATAGTAACATATACATATATATGATATAAAGTACAATTTAAACATTTAAGGTATTCTCATAGGAAATGTTTTAACTCCCAATCTGTATTTATACCCCCGGGTGATAATGACCCGAGGGTATAAATCCAAAACATTTCTCTTTGATTCAGGTTTCCTTCTCTGTTACCTCCTCTGGTTTGCTTTGGAATGTGCTCTAAGGCACTAAACGTGAACGTGAAAACAGATAAACCGGCGCCTAAGGAAATAAAAATCTGACCAAATATAGTCCAATTCAAAAGGCTGGGATGAGTTCCATGGAAGTGTCCTCAATGTAATCTCAGACAAACAGACATGTAAGACAACAACATAAACGAGTAAAAAAGAAAGGAAAAAAGAACATAGTGCAACTAAATACAAACAACAAATCACTGATATAGTATGCAAAATAAGACAGCAGTTTAATATAATGATTAAAAAGTAAATATAAAACAAAAAACATGTGCTTGTTGGACAAAAACCACTAATGAAGTGATGGCATCCAGTGGGGCTAAAATTGAGACCCTACTTACAGCAATGCTGATATGTATACGCCTGTAGCTCAATCACACTTAACACTCCGGGGCCTGGAGGGAGGATGATACAGCTCGACCGCCTAGAGACTCTGCACCGCTGGGAAGCACAACTCCTGTGGCTCCACGCCGCCAGCCTCCACACCTGTCCTCAAACGCGGGTCAGCTCTTGGGTAGGAAGCCGCCCAAGCTCAGTGCCGCCGAAGGACTCACTGGGACAGTCACGCAGACCAGAGGTCTCGCGATAGTCAATGACGTCACCGCTGTGAGCCGGGACAGGAGAGGGACGCACGCAAGTTCTAGTGGCTCAGACAGCCAAGGCCACGGAGGGAAGGGCTAACAGGGAAGGAGGCCAAAATGTCTCTGCCAGAGAATAGTCCACCCTACGCATTTCGTGACGTCAGTCACTTCGTCAGGGGCATGATGGGAAATAAACAAGTGGCAGTACATTTATACTGAAACACTAATTAGCATATTAGCTTAAAACACAATATTAAAATACACTCATATACAAGCAGACTAATACCAGTGATAATGACATACAAGAACCATAAAAATATAAAATAAAAATACAAATATAAGATAAATAAAAATAAACATAAAACACCTGTTCTTAAAGGAACAGTACACAAGGAAAACATTCATAGGATTAAACATAACAAGAGACTTAAAACATGGAAGAATACCTGTACCAATAGACAACAAGCAGCAAAAGAGGACACAACTACAAGGTGTCAAAAAACCCTCACTATTTAACCAAAAATGCAGCTAGATCGAATTCAATATTCAGACCATTGGGGGATTGCGTTTTAAGTTCATATATCCAATATGACTCACGCTTGCTAATACCATTAATTTTATCTCCCCCTCTCCAATTGCCAGGATAACTTTCAATGGCCTGACATTTGAGACCAATAGGATTCTGTTGATGGTGGGTTAAAAAATGATGGGACACGCTATGTGTAGTTAGACCTCTTTTAATGTTGTATATGTGTTCGTATATACGTCTCTGGTAAGACCTCCCTGTGCGGCCTACATATTGTAGCCCGCACGGGCACTGCAATTAGTATATAACAAATACGGAATGGCAGTCGATATATGAACGTATATCATATATCCGACCGGTGACGTTGGAACTAAACGCACTTTGTTTGGAACTGTACTTACAAGCAGTACAATTACTGCCAGGAAAAAAGCCTTTTGGATGTTTCCCCAAGCTAGACACCTTAGATAAATTTGGGCAAGTGGGAGCCAGTCTAGATTGCAAGTTAGGGGCCTTCCTAAAAATAACAGCTGGTTTTGGGGGAAGGATTTGAGCCAAAATAGGATCTCTTAGAAGGATAGGCCAATGATTACACAAAACCTTCCTAATTTGGGGGGCCATAGAGTTATACTGCGTTATAATGGAGACCACATTATTAGAATTAGATTCCCTTCTTGTATTCTAGAAGGCCAGCCCTATCAATACCATGAACCTGTGACATAGCTTGAGAGAGTAAATCCTCTGAATAGTGTCTATCCAAAAATGTATTCTTTAGCTCACTCGCCTGAGACGCAAAAACCTCATCATCTGAGCAGTTACGCCTCAGGCGGATGAACTGGCCCTTTGGGATGTTGCGCAACCACTGAGGATTGTGCTGACTGGTGGCCATTACATAATTATTGGCTTGTACACTTTTGAAGTACGTTTTTGTGCTTATATGATTATTAGCAGAACTGATATTCAAGTCCAAAAAGTCAATAGAGCTAGGATCGAAATGACAAGTAAACGTAAGATTTAGCTGATTATTGTTAAGATACGAAATGAAAGAATATAATAATTCTATGCTACCATTCCACACAAACAAAATATCGTCTATGTAGCGAAGCCAGAGCCCGTGCGGGCTACAATATGTAGACCGCACAGGGAGGTCTTACCAGAGACGTATATACGAACACATATACAACATTAAAAGAGGTCTAACTACACATAGCGTGTCCCATCATTTTTTAAACCACCATCAACAGAATCCTATTGGTCTCAAATGTCAGGCCATTGAAAGTTATCCTGGCAATTGGAGAGGGGGAGATAAAATGAATGGTATTAGCAAGCGTGAGTCATATTGGATATATGAACTTAAAACGCTATCCCCCAATGGTCTGAATATTGAATTCGATCTAGCTGCATTTTTGGTTAAATAGTGAGGGTTTTTTGACACCTTGTAGTTGTGTCCTCTTTTGCTGCTTGTTGTCTATTGGTACAGGTATTCTTCCATGTTTTAAGTCTCTTGTTATGTTTAATCCTATGAATGTTTTCCTTGTGTACTGTTCCTTTAAGAACAGGTGTTTTATGTTTATTTTTATTTACCTTATATTTGTATTTTTATTTTATATTTTTATGGTTCTTGTATGTCATTATCACTGGTATTAGTCTGCTTGTATATGAGTGTATTTTAATATTGTGTTTTAAGCTAATATGCTAATTAGTGTTTCAGTATAAATGTACTGCCACTTGTTTATTTCCCATCATGCCCCTGACGAAGTGACTGACGTCACGAAACGCGTAGGGTGGACTATTCTCTGGCAGAGACATTTTGGCCTCCTTCCCTGTTAGCCCTTCCCCTTCCCTCCGTGGCCTTGGCTGTCTGAGCCCCTAGCACTTGCGTGCGTCCCTCCCCTGTCCCGGCTCACAGCGGTGACGTCATTGACTATCGCGAGACCTCTGGTCTGCGTGACTGTCCCAGTGAGTCCTTCGGCGGCACTGAGCTTGGGCGGCTTCCTACCCAAGAGCTGACCTGCGTTTGAGGACAGGTGTGGCGGCTGGCGGCGTGGAGCCACAGGAGTTGTGCTTCCCAGCGGTGCAGTCTCTAGGCGGTCGAGCTGTATCATCCTCCCTCCAGGCCCCGGAGTGTTAAGTGTGATTGAGCTACAGGCGTATACATATCAGCATTGCTGTAAGTAGGGTCTCAATTTTAGCCCCACTGGATGCCATCACTTCATTAGTGGTTTTTGCCCAACAAGCACATGTTTGTTGTTTTATATTTACTTTTTAATCATTATATTAAACTGCTGTCTTATTTTGCATACTATATCAGTGATTTGTTGTTTGTATTTAGTTGCACTATGATCTTTTTTTCTTTCTTTTTTTTCTCGTTTATGTTGTTGTCTTACATGTCTGTTTGTCTGAGATTACATTGAGGACACTTCCATGGAACTCATCCCAGCCTTTTGAATTGGACTATATTTGGCCAGATTTTTATTTCCTTAGGCGTCGGTTTATCTGTTTTCACTGTGTTTTTTGGTTTGTGTCACCTATTTTTCCTGGCTGCCTTCACCTCAATATTCAGGGGTGTATTTATATTTATTAGTTGTCTAATAGTCACTAATTTTCTATTTTTATTGCATTAGCGCTGTTCCCACTGCCCTTCCCCTTTAACTAAACGTGAACGTATCAATGGAACCCTGGGGGCAGTTATAAAAATGTTTAGACACAGGTAAATTAGGGTCATTCTTTTTTATAGAACGTAAATGTTCTGAGATTCTAATTTTCAAAACTGGACATACTAAACCATCTGGCTTCAGTATCAGAAATAAATGGCTGATCCAACCTATAAACCTTGAGTCCCTGTTGTTGAGCTGGAAACAGAGCAGAGTTTAATCTCGAGCTGCAGTTCCTTGAGGAAAGAGGGCCCTTTGTTTATTATTCTCAACACCAATTTGACTGATATATTTCTCCATCCATTGTGATAACCTTCCCTCCAGTGATCTGGGAATGGAACCTACCAAATGGAGGCTTTATTTGTCCTGGTTGAGAGGTTCTAGAGGCAGTATTCCTGTTTTTATTTTAAAAACAATTCTGTTTGACCTTGTTTGGTGTTACAGCTCAATCCATATGGTCTGACAAACCAACTCTCCTTCCGAAAAGGCATTCTGATATATTCTCTTGATGCTCTTTTATAGCAGATAAATTCTTTCTCACTTTGTTTCTGGCCCTAACTTCCAGAAATTGGGGATAAAATAAATAGCATGTTCCCAAATTTGGGAACTTCTAAACTTTTTTGGTGCCAAATCTTCTAACCCCATTGCATTCAACCAACGTGATCTATGGGTACTGATAACTCCGCTAAATGTATACCCTGTGATTAAAATGGCTCTACTAATAGCCTTTAGAAGTGCCAATTTTGAGGTAACAAGACTTTTTTGAAAGTTAGGGTCCTTGAATAACCTCTTTCTCTGCCTTATCTAGCATGAAGAGAAGGGGACCAGTTGCATCAGTCATTTTAAATGGAACTATTCTTAACAGAAGGTCTGAGTTATCAGTAGGCATAGAGACGTTACCCATAGCCACTAAAGCCGGGTCTATATCTGGGGCAATTATAGCATGGATATCCGGAATACCTGTCTGGCTTCATAGTACCAGATTATCCTCCTTAATGAGGGATGACTGGAAAGCCCTAGTTGTAAAATCGTAAACGTCCGAATTTGAATCAATAGCCCATCTATTACTGTAGTCTCTAGATGGAGGTTCTTTTTCCTGTGAAGCTTACTCTTTCCATCTGTTTTTCGCTCCATCTTCCTCTTTCGCTAGAGGTTCTCTGAATAGTTTGCCAGAATTGGGTTTCTTGTGCTGTTCCTTCCTCTTGCAGGCTGCGAAGAAGACCCTTCACCTTTTAGCCCCACGAAGCACAGCTCTCTTACTATCAGTTTTTCTTTCAGGTTTGTCAGTTTTAGCACAATGTCAATTGCACTTGATTTTTCTTTCCATGGAGTTGATTGTGTTATTGAACAGGGATATCTGGTTGTGCAAAAACCAGACCCAGGCTTCACCGACGGGGTTCTCAAAAAGCGACTATTGTTGTTGGGGCATTTCCTTGTGAGGAAAAATAGGATTTGAGTGCTGGGAACAGCTTCAGTACTCTGTCAACTGCTGGCATCAGGGACAGCCATCGAGTGTTGCTAGAACTCAGAAGCCACTAGTATTCCAAATTTTAAACAGTCGCAGAATAATTTCAATTGTTGTGTGCAAACACTGTAGATATATTTGTAAATCTTTACAACTGGATCAATGTCAATGGGCAGACAATTGGCAACCATTTTGTACTGCGTTGTGAACGATATGTGCTGCACACACCATACCAATCACACTGCTGTCACAGACTGCTTGATTAAGCTAGCGGTAGCTTAATGAAATATTGTTTTTTCCTGCCCTTTTCTTCCCCCCCAAAGTTTGTATTTGGGTTGTTAGCACAAAATTCGACCATTTCACCCCCCCCCCCCCGCAGATTGTACTTCTCCAGTGCTTATTGCAGAGAAGGAGTGGCTCAGTGAGTAAAGACACTGACTCTGGTTTTAGCTAGGGGAACCTGGCTTCAATTCCCAGTGTCGGCTCCTTGTGACCTTGGGCAAGTCACCTTATCTCCCTGTGCCTCAGGCACCCAAAACATAGACTGTAAGCTCTATGGGGCAGGGGCTGTGTCAGTAAAGCGATAAATAAAAAAAACTAGCAGCGCAATACAAGAACAAACAATTATTATTAATATTATTATTATTTCTTCAAACAGTATAGCTGAGGTTTCACCGGGTACAGATCTAAACTCTAACATTTTCACTGTCACCCATCGCCATACTTGAAGTAACAAATCATAATAGGTATCAATTTTACCTCTTTTTTTTGGAAGAATTGATCGCTACAGATATAAAATCGAGGTTGCTGATGTCATCCATTTCCAGAGGCGCTAATACATTAGTAACTAAGGCTTCCGTCTCTGTGTGAGCATATTAGAATTTATCATCATAACATTTTCAGATGAATGTGGATGTACAGTCCATTGACCGAAAGCTATGGTTGGGCTCTACAACACGGACGGAAAAGTACCTTCAGCAGCAGCCCAATTAAATTCAGTTTGTCCAGGACCTGCCTTGCCAAAGAAATTGGCAATGTTGCTGCTGGTTTCTGCTGCAGCCTTCGACTCATGACTTCTATTTTTTCATTTGACAATGTCCGTTGATATCAGCTTTTCCACCATGACTAATTGAAAATGTCGATTTGCAGTGCTTGCAAAATACATCACTGTCACTCTTTCCTCCTACCTCACTCAAAAACGTACAGGTTGTCTGTAGCTCGTCGTTGAAGGAATTTCTTTCTTTGTTGTGATCTGGACAAAAACAGGACTTTTACATTTTTTTAAAATTATAACAGAGTTTACTTAAAAAAGTATTGCTGACCGCACAAGTAAAAATCATAAACCTGTTCCGGCGGTATACCGCAGACCATACCCATGGGGCATTGTTTCAGGGTGGATTGTCTAGCACACACATACACAGCAATAGAAAGTAAACAAAATACACGTATATTCATCACAAGGTATTAAGTACACAAAGCAACGGACCAGCTGCCATCCCACTCCCCTTCTAGGAACACCATCAGTTTCATTGCCATATTTGATGGATTTTCACAAAATATAAATAACTCAACACTCCTTAAATACAATAACAATACTCCATCCGTCACCAGTAGTGAAAGTATGTTGGTCCGGTACGTTCCGATACGTTCCGGTACACAGTACAGGCAGTCCTCGTTTTACAACGCTTCGTTTTACAACGAATGGCTTATCCAACGCTATGCAATGAATACCTATGTTCATTTTTACAACGTCAAAATGGCTTATCCAACGCTCTTACGACGCTTTGCAACGTTGTTTATGTGTATGTGTGTATAAATATATACACACATACACATAAACAACGTTGCAAAGCGTTGTAAGAGCATATATATAATATTAAATTATACTATATAATATATTATTCTTTATGTTATATCTTAATATATAAAATCGAAAGGTTAGTGCTAGCTGCGGTGAATCTGATTGGTGTCATGGAACAAGAACTACATTTCTGACTCACCCCCCTCTCTCCTTTGCAGCTTCTGCCTGTCAGATCTTATTCTCAGCTGCATGGAGTTTGCACACACATACTGTGCCTGTGTAACATGCAACATTGTTGCATTTCTTGCCTCTGGGCATGACATCAGTGAGCTGCTACTGCAGCCTCTGAGATCCTCACCAGAATGGGCTAGTCTGCCCCCCCTCCTGTTTGTTGAAAGATAGTCTGTCCCAAGGCTATTCCCTTTACCCACACTGCCCCTCACTTCCTTTTCCACCCTGGAGACAGTGAGTACAGCACCCTTCTGTGTTAATCTCCCACGGTGAGGCCATCTTTTTTTACCGGTTTCTAACTAATAATCACCACTACATACCATCCACAAGTATCTGTGTTCTGCTGCTTTTCCCAATAAAGTGGAGGAAATATTACAGGGCTTGGAGTGATTTAAAAGGGAACTAAGTTAATGCTATTGGGAGCCATTCACACATCAAACGTGACCCTGGCTTCAGAAAAGTAAAAAGAGGACCGTGTGCCTTGGGGACACACACAGAGGAGCTGCTACCCACAGCCTTTATGCTAAAGAAACAAGCAAGCAGCTTACACAGCAAATAAACAGCAGTCTCTCACCACCACTGTACAAGCATACTACTCCACGTTGCTACACAGAGCCACTAGCCTCTACACAGCAAACAACTACAGCTTATGCAAAGACAAGTGAGCAGCTTTACATTACTAATAAGTACACAGAGCAGTCTCTGCAGACTGAAGAGCAGCCTTTCAAACAGCAGCAGCTTTACTCTGCCAGACAGGGCAGCAAGCTTTATACAGCAACTGCACACAGCCTGCAGCCTTACAAATAAGCAAGCAGATTCAAACTGCACACAGCATGCAGCCTTAACAGACAAGCAGCAGCTTACACTGCACAGCAGCTTTGCAAACAAACAGTGCTTCTTACACAAAACCTAACTGCCTTTCTCTGTCTGAGTTCACCCTCTGCACAGCCCCATAGTGAGGAGCCACCATCTCACCTACCCCTGCGCACGTCCCCACGGCTAGCGCCATCAAGGGCCACGCTACCGGATACCCGCCAGGACACGGGTCAGAGCCACCGGACGCCTGTGAGTACAGCTACCCCTACGCTGCACGCTGCAGGACACCGCTCGGCATCACCTGAGACAGACGCCCATCGCTGACAAAGGTAAAAGACCGCACGCCACACGCACTGGCTAAAGGCCTACACACACCTACAGCATGGCAGAACTCAGAGCCTCACCAGACATCACGCAGGAAAGCGATCACTCAGACACAGAGACCACTGCGCAACTGCAACAGGCGCAGGCAGGCGCAAGGCCCAAACGGACAATCACACTGACACAAAAGGCCCGTGAAAAATACGAGATTGACATTGAAGCGCACCGCGCTAAATTAGAGTTGGCCTGGAGCACAACCACACTGGGAATACGCAATGTTACTAGCGTTGGCAACTATGCGCAACAGCTCGAGCAGGCAATAACGCAATTAAGGACTGATTACTCGCGTTATCAAGAGCTGTCAGAAGCATACATTACTTACCTGACCAGGGCCAACACCAGCGAAAGCCTGCAAGAAAGAGACTTACAAAACGACATTGACCTTACACGTGACAGCCACGTGCGGACCGCTATCACAAACGCGCAAAGCGTGAGAAAAGAGCTTTTCCTGGAGACCGCGTCGCAGCACTCCAGCAAATCAAGGCACTCATCAAGGTCTGCAAAATCAGTGCAATCTAACGTGTCCAGCGCAAGCGCAAGCTCTACCAAGGTGCGAGCTTCTGCAGAGGCCGCACGTGCCAGGGCCGAATATGGTCGGATGGAGGCAGCCGTAAGGGCAGAAAGAGCGCTCATAGAAGAGGAGGACAGAATGCTGCCAATGCCGCTGCTACCGCCGCCGCTACCAATGCCGCCGCCGCTGCTACCGCCGCCGCTGCGCATAGAAAGGCCGAATTGGACGCGGATCTAGAAGCTCTAAGCAAAGAGGAGGACGCCGCTGCCGCCATAGCCCAAGCCGAAGTCTTAGAAGCAGCTGCGAGACATGACGGCGGGGAGCTATCGTACAAACGAATAGCCTCAGAGGATCCAATCCAACGCACTGAAGACTACGTAAGGAGCCTCTTCAGTGTAAATACCAGCGCACCATCTCAACGTGGAGGGAGTGACTCTACAGACACCGTAGACTTGCTAGGTCCACGAGGAGAAGACGCTGCTCCGTCAATGGTACATGCTGCCTGGGATAGCCACAGCCGCAACAGTGATCCACACGCCAGCGCACACACGGGTGCACTACAACAGGCTCGCCATCCAGGTACACCCACACGGGAAATCACAGCCCCTCACACCGACCAGCAATCATCACGCTTCCACTCCAAGGAAGAGGCGACCGCACAGACCCTCCCAGCAACTACCTCAGAATGGGACAAACACGCCGATGCCTCAGGCCTGACAGACATAGTCAAGTACATGATCCGGCGTGACCTGGTGCAAGCAGGACTCACCAGCTTCGACGACCGCCCTGAGAACTACCAGACGTGGAAGTTCACGTTCAAAGACGCAATCAACAGCTTGGACTTCTCAGCAAGGGAAGAGCTCAACCTGCTATTCAAGTTCCTGGGGAACGAATCCAGGGAGCACGCGAAGAGACTTCGGGCGGCAAACGTGCACTAACCCCAAGTAGGTCTTGACCTTGTGTGGGAAAGGCAAGAAGAGTCCTACGGCAGCCCCGAAGCAGTCGAGGATTCGCTCTTCAAAAGAGTCGACAGCTTCCCCAAGATCACAACCAAAGACTACTCGAAGTTACGAGAGCTCGAGGACCTGCTGCAAGAACTGGAGTTCGCAAGGAAAGACCATTCCTTAATAGGTCTCAACGTCCTAGACTCAGCTCGGGGAGTGAGACCCATCCTGGAGAAGCTACCCTTCAACCTCCAAGAAAGGTGGATTTCACAAGGTTCCAAATACAAAAGGGAGAAGCAAGTCTTCTACCCCCCATTCTCATTCTTCTTGAGCTTCATCCGCGAAGCGGCAAGGACAAGGAACGATCCCAGTTTCATCTTGGGTGCGCAAACCACATACAGTGCAAGCAGCCTGAGGAACGAGAGACCAGTGACGAAATATGGTAACACCCAAACACCCATCTCGGTCCGCAGGACGGACGTGCCTCCCACGACCCAAACTTCTCCCGATCAGTCGGTCGCCGGAGGCAAGGAAACAAGGGACCCAAACAGGGAATGTCCCATACACAAGAAGACACACCCACTCAACAAGTGGTTTGGGTTCAGGATGAAGTCCCTAGTGGAACGCAAGAGGTTACTTGGAGAATTCAGAGTTTGCTTCAGGTGCTGCGGCTCCACGACTCACCTAGCCAGGGACTGTAAAGAAGAGATCAAATGCACAGTGTGCGAAAGTGACAAGCATGTGACATCGTTACACCCAGAGGCGCTGACACTCCACCAACTCAAGAACCCATCCTCCGTAGCAGAGCATGGCGGGGAGAAAGAAGAAGGAGAGTCAACATCCGTCACATCTCAGCGCACTGAGGTTTGCGGAAAGGAAGGTGATAAAATATCCTGCTCCAAAATATGCCTAGTTGCAGTGCACCCCCAGGGACAACCTAAGAAAGCTATTCGGATGTACGCAATCCTCGACGACCAGAGCAACCGATCGCTGGTCAGGTCAGAGTTCTTCGACATGTTTAACATACAAGACGGTGCTTCTCCTTACACTCTCAGAACGTGCGCAGGGCGAATGGAGACCACAGGGAGAAGAGTGAATGGCTACACCATATGCTCAATAGACGGCAAAGTGAACATGCCCCTTCCCACACTCATCGAGTGCAGCCACATGGCCACAAACAGGGACGAGATTCCCACACCAGACATGGCACGCCACTACCCGCACCTCAAGGGAATAGCCAACTACATCCTGCCGGTAGAACAAGGCACCAAGATCTTGCTGCTGCTCGGTAGGGACATCATGAGGGTACATAAAGTCTGTAAACAGCATAACGGACCCCACAACGCGCCATACGCCCAAAGACTTGACCTAGGATGGGTGATAATGGGCAACGCGTGCACCGACAAAGAGCACGGGCAAGACTATGTTGACGCCTGCCGAACGGTAGTAACAGAATGTGGGCACACATCTCTCTCTGAACCATGTCTTGGGCATCTCCAAGTGACCGACGGGCCAAGTGAAGAGAAAAGACAAGGTCATAGCCCTGAGGTCAACAAAAACATCCTTGCATCGGGGGGTTGTGACAATGGCCTAGGATGCTTAGCGGTTCAGATAACCAAGGATGACGAGTCGACTCCACTGAAGGAAGAAAGTAACCTCCCAAAGGTGACCGACAAAGGGATCGTCCAAAAGACAATAAACAATCGGACGATCCTCTCGCGAGCAATGGCACGGCTATTACGTACAGTCATTCCTCTCCACAGAGTATCCAGCGATAAAGCAGCCAGCTGTCACGGCTGGCATAACTGCAAAAGATTGCGCCCTACAGGTGAAGCCACAGTGTCAAAAAGACTGTCCTCTCACATTTCTAATAAAAGACAATATCAGAGACATCTCATAAAGGGATTTACTAGGGCAAAAGAGACTGTTTTTCGTCATGTCCAAGGAGAGAACAACCTCCTGAGGGCAGTCAACAAAGAGATACAAAGGCGTATCACCAAAATACGTGGAGACGTTCTCTTGCAAGAGGAATGCACCAATGACTTAGGGTGCACAGCGTTCCAGCCCACAAAGGACGACGAAAAGCAAACACCATTGATGGGAGATGGAGAATTCCTGATGTCAACGGTCAAGGAGCTCGGCAGAAACGGACCGGGCAGTTGGGCGAACCACTACCATTCCGTCCACCAAGAAGGCGCTTCCCAAACTATGGAGAACATGCCATCTCTAGGTTCACTTCGCTCCTATGCGACCTATAAAAGGAACCAGAGACCAAAAATAACTTTGTGGCCTTCATCCAGAATATGTTCCTTACCGGCCACGCAAAGCCAGCACCTCTAATGAAGGAAGGTGAAGAATGCTGGTACCTCCAATCATCTAGGGCCTACCACCCTCAGGAACCTGATCAAATCCGGAAATTGTTCAGCCCCAGCGCTCAGCTCCAGGGAGTCCCCCTGAACGACGCCCTCTCTATTGGACTTGACTCGACAACCAGTCTTCCAGGAGTGTTGTTCCGCTTCCGTAAGGAGCCAAAAGCCATCTCCTTCTGCCAAACGCCAGGTGATAGAGCGACAGGCTACCACGGCTGGCATACCTACAAAGGGATGCACTCTGTGGGCAAAACTACAGAGACAAAAAGACTGTTCTCTCACGAGGCTAAAGGGAAACAGTGCCAGAGACTTTTACACAAAGACATTGTGGTGCAACCAGCAGACCTGGAGCTGTGCATCCACCCTGCATCCTTTGCCAAAGAACCTTGGCCAAGGGACCTTGATACCAGTGATACCGGCCGGTGTCACATCGCTATGTGGACATGGACTCTTGCATTGTTTGAGAATGTGATGTTATTCTTGTTACGTTGTATTGCACATATGTTCCACATACACTTAAAATAGTGGTATCTCCAGATACCAGACGGGGAGTGTCATGGAACAAGAACTACATTTCTGACTCACCTCCCTCTCTCCTTTGCAGCTTCTGCCTGTCAGATCTTATTCTCAGCTGCATGGAGTTTGCACACACATACTGTGCCTGTGTAACATGCAACAATGTTGCATTTCTTGCCTCTGGGCATGACATCAGTGAGCTGCTACTGCAGCCTCTGAGATCCTCACCAGAATGGGCTAGTCTGCCCCCCCTCCTGTTTGTTGAAAGATAGTCTGTCCCAAGGCTATTCCCTTTACCCACACTGCCCCTCACTTCCTTTTCCACCCTGGAGACAGTGAGTACAGCACCCTTCTGTGTTAATCTCCCACGGTGAGGCCATCTCTTTTTACCGGTTTCTAACTAATAATCACCACTACATACCATCCACAAGTATCTGTGTTCTGCTGCTTTTCCCAATAAAGTGGAGGAAATATTACAGGGCTTGGAGTGATTTAAAAGGGAACTGAGTTAATGCTATCGGGAGCCATTCACACATCAAACGTGACCCTGGCTTCAGAAAAATTGGTCCTCAGCCTCTGGCCAATCAGATTGGTGGGTCTAACGTCACCCAACTGCCACTCTCTTCCCCCTCGACCACACACGGAGAGGTGACATATCTGTGTGTGTGGGGGGGGGGGGGGGACACTGTGTGTGTGTGTGTGTGTATGGGAGACTGTGAGTGTGTGTGTCACTGTGTGTGTGTTTTTTGACACTGTGTGTGTGTGTGGGACACTGTGTGTGTGTCAGACACTGTAGGGTGGGGACCGGAGCTGTGCATGGGGGGAGGGGGGGTGAGGAGCGGAGAGAGAGGGGGGAGCGGAGAAACATACCGGGGGATTGAAGAGGAGGGACCCGGAAATTTAAAGCAACCCCCCTCCCCCTCCTGTCCACTGCCCCCCCCTCCTGTCCACTGTCCCCCCCCTCCTGTCCACTGTCCCCCCCTCCTGTCCACTGCCCCCCTCGTGTCCACTGCCCCCCCCCCCCTCCTGTCCACTGTCCCCCCCCCCCACTTCTGTCCACTGTGTCCCCCCCCCCTCCTGAACACTGTCGTCCCCCCCCCCTCCTAGCGGGAAATTTAACTCATGGGCAACGCCGGGTCTCTCAGCTAGTTATATATATAATACAGTATATACACTATATAATTTATGTGTGTGCTGCGTATCTTATTGCCTGCGTAAAATATTTGGTGTATTTTAGTGTTAAAAATGCCTTCAGGAACGGAACCTTTCATTAAAACAGTGTTCCTATGGGAAAACGTATTTCGCTTTACAACTTTTCGCTATCCAACGCCATTTTGAGTAACGCATTGTGTCGGATAACCGAGGACTGCCTGTACCGGTAAAACTATAAAGGCCGGTACTGTATACTGGTATGAATTATAGGGGATCTAAATCTCTGCACCTCTCTCTTCTTCTACCTGATGGCTCTGCCTTTCTCTCTAGGTTTCCCTGCATCTCTTTCCGTGCCTCCCTGCCTCTGTTTTCCTGCATCTCTCTCTGCACCTCCGTCCGTTTCCCTGTGTCGCTCTCCACGCATAGAGCCGGCTTCAGTTAGTGACGTGGATGCCCATATATAGAATTGCCCATGTTAGGGCATCCTACATCACGGACCAGAACTGACTCTGTATATGGGGAGATACATGGAGACGCAGGGAAAATGGAACGAGGCACGGAGAGAGAAAGGGAGTGACCATAGGGAGAGACGCAGGGAATTGGAAGGGAGGGAGGCGCAGATGCACAGCGGGAGCTGGGCCAAACTTCTCCAAGGTTAGTGTGTGTATTAGTGTTTGTATTTTGTGGGGGGAGATGTGTGTATTGTGTATGTGTGTGTGTGTGTGTGGGGGGGGGTGGTTGGGGTATTATAATATGTATATTATGTGAGGGGGGGATTGTGTATTGTGTATGTGTGAAGGGGTATTATAATGTGTATATTGTTTTTTGGGTGTATTATATTGTGTGGGGGCGGGAGTATTGTGTACATTGTGTGTGGGGTTATTATATTGTGGGAGGGTATTCTTGTGGGGGTTATTAGTGTGTGTATTGTTTGGGAGTGTTATTGTGTGTGTGTGTGTGTGTGGAGGGGGGAATGGGATTTAGGGGGCGGGATTGAGTGAGAGAGGGGTCATTGAGTGATAGCAGAGAGTGTGAGGAGAGGGGGCAGGTGGGTGAGTGAGAGGGGGGGAAAGTGGGGGAGAGGAAGAGAGGGGGAAGAGTAAGGCCTCGTTTAAAGTAGCGCCGTCCATGCACGTGCGTGACCGTTTGACGTCACTTGCGCGTTATGTGCACTCAAAACCTGCACTGCAGGCTGGAGGTGACAGAGAGGCATGGAGGAGTCATGGTGGAGGCGTGACCGTGATGTCACGTGAGCGGTTCACCCTCATTGTCTGAACTGCTCATGTGACACGGCCATCGCGCTCCAAAAACAATTTCCAAAGTCTGTTAAAAAATCGCGTGCTTGAACACGTTGGTCGCACGATGTGCGCTCTCAATGGAAACCATTCATTTGTTTTGGCGGCGTGTGGCATTGCACACATGCGCGCCACCACTATAAACGAGGCCTAAAACAGCCGAGGAGGTAGGGGGGGGGGAAGAAATACATGGAGACACACACACACAAAACTATGTGTAGCCAGGGTCCCTCCGGCCCCCCTGTCTGCAGGCTTCTTTCCCCCTAGCGTGTGTGCTGCGGCGGCGAGCGCGTTTCCGGGGGCTCCCGGTGGCAGCTGCGGCAGGAAACGCCATGTTTAATGTGTTCGCACATGTGCGGAGGCTTGCGCGTAAGCAGAGCAGTCGCGGCGGCCATGTTGAGGTTGGCGCGGGAGTTCGCGCCTGTGCAGTGCAATGCACAGAGTTTGGCAAGCAGAGGTGGCCATTACATGTGTGCAAGAGCTCTTGGAAGTTGCGCATGCTCAGTTAAGAGTAGCGGCGGCCATTACAGCTTCAGACATGCGCAGTAAAGATCGCGCACGCGGTCCCCATAGGAAAGAGCTGTACCAAGGACTACAATTCCCAGCAGCCTCTGGGGACTGCACTTTCACCCTGGTCACAGGCAGCCAGGCAGCCAATAGAGCTTGCAGCTTCTCCTGTTGGAGAAGATACAATGTTGTGTGCAGACAGGGATTGTCAGTTAGGAGCTGGGACACAGAGAGGGGAGAGTGTGTTTGTGCCGGGAGGAAAGTAGCCTCCTGCACTAGGCCAGAAGTCTCCCCGTAGGCCCTAGCTAGACCCCACTCCCCTTCAGCTTGTGACTGCTTTAGGGAAGGCCCCTTAGGTAGGGACTTTGCCCTGTTAGCAGTCAGTTTAGTCAGTTCAGTCAGTGACACAGCTGCAGTGCTGTGTGCTCTGACAAGAAGGGTCAGTGTTGCTAGGAATCATTCTCTGCGGCTGCAGAGATAAGAGACTTTCCAAAGGTGGATCACTCACCGCCAGGCAGAGTTGCAGGACGTCACAGAGGAGATCGCAGAGCGGCGGATCCTTTATAAAGAATCTGCAGCTCAGGTGCTGGAGCACTGAGGCAGGTATCGCATTAAGTGAACCAACATACCGGTACATTAGGCGCTGATCCCGCCTATAGGTCCTTTGGTCTGTTAAGTGGACTCGTGGGACTCTAGGTATAAGGTGTGGGGTTAAGGCACTGTGAGACAGTGTGCCTGTGAGTGTCATAAAAGGACACTGTCACTATTATTATTGCTATGTGTATTGTGTCATGTTTGATTCTGCATATAGTAAACGGTTATATTTATACTCCTGTGTATGTGGTTACTATATGTGGGTCCTGTGTAGGGGACATTCTACACTCCTAGAATCCTACACAGGTGGAGGCGCTGACCGAAGAAGATCGTTCCAGAGGATTCACCCCAGGCTCTCACTAGCGGAGGCTCAGACCTCCTGTGAGCCTGACAGGTATACTGCACCACACCTGGTAACATATAGGTTCCCCCTCACATACACTCTATATGCGATTGGGTGGGGGAAAACCCATTACATATGTAACAAGGACTAATTGTAGTAAATTATACATGTAATACAATAAACTGTTATGTCAAAAACAAATGTTATTAGTTCTTTCTAGGAATTTATTCTAAATTTTTTTTTAAAGGTGGGACTGGGTGGCGAGTAGATTTTTTGGTTGTTTGTCAAGCACTGTATATATGTATGTATGGGGGGGGGGGGGGTATATGTATTTTTTTTTTTATGTATGTATTGGGTGGGTGCGTCTTTTGTATGCATTTGGGCGAGTGGGGGAGGTTGTATATATTTGGGGGGTGGAGATTTTTTTTGTATGTATTTGGGGGTGGGAAGTTTTTTGCATTCGGGTGGGAAGTTTTTTGGTATATATCTTGTGGGGGGAATTGTGTGACGGGAGGGAATGAGTGAGCGTGGGGTAATTGACGGAGAGAGAGGAGAGAGGGTGTGAGTGAGGAAAAGAGGGAGTAAGAGTGAGAAGCAGGGGAGAGAAATACATGCGAGAAGGGATAGTGAGAGGGGCTGAGACGGAAGGGAGAGAAATACATGAGAAGAGGGGGGAGGGAAAGAGAAGGGGCTCGTGAGGTGTGAAATGGGGGAGGGGGGCGGCTCGTAATACCGCCGACAAAGGGGGGGGGGGGGGCTGCTTAAAATGTTTGTACTGGGCCCCACGATTTCTGTTGGCGGCTCTGGATAAGGGTACTAGTGGACTTAACCTTTATTAAAAGCAGCAAAATCTACCCCTACCGTCACTTCCATTCCCAAGAGGTACACTTGCATCCTCTTTCCTGATGTGTCCCAAGCCAAACCATACATGAAAATGAGCAAATTATGCATATTTCATTTGGGTATTATGACCTTGTAAGATATATCTCACCAGGCTGCTTGATATGCATCAGTATTATAAAACAAATGAGCCTTTCTTCCAAATCATTTTAGTTTTTTTCCTTATTTGTCTTGTGTATGCATAAGATATTCTGGTTCTTCCTTTCCCTCTATGCATGTATTTCCTTTGTATGTAATAATCTATTTATGGGTACTGAGCAGAAATTGAAAAATCAACTTAAAGCCATATCAAGTAGCTTATTAAGCAATTACTTTTAGCCTTCAAGGCCATAACTTTTCAGATTGTTCCGTGTCACTGGCAGTAAACCTGGCCTGACATATCCAATGGTGCCATCAATAAACATTATACATCATTTCCATTGATGAATCACAGATAGTTAATTCAGTTTACATTGGGGATTAGTAAATACATTTATGATTGAATTTGCCCCTTAATTTAAGAACAATGCACAACCAGTTTATTTCAATCCTCTGTATAAGCTTCTAAGAGCAATGAGATAACTGAATGCATCAATGCAATATCAGAGAATTGTTACATGTCATGCCTGGCCAGGTGTTCAACCCTGCTGAGCTCCTTTGTATAAAACAGAAAAAAATGTCAAATAGTTTTTTTCATATGTAACTAAAACCACTAACATTAAAGCTTTTACATTTTTCATGCTGGAATTTGCTAAACTCCAGACCAACCTCTTGGAGATGAGTGAATTTTTCATCACACTTGACACACTTTGTGATTTGCACCTCTGAAGCACTGGGATATAGGTCCCTGTTTAATATGCTGTGAATCCCTGAACAGGAGAAGAGTTTTTTTGTCCTGTTGGAATGGAGTTGATCTCTTCTGTGGGGGGAAGATGGCTTCACAGCATATTGAATAGTGGCCATACAAAATATCAAAATGTCACAACTGTGACTAAGCTATAAGTAACTGTGTCACAACTATGTCTAAACCAGAGTTATCAAAGAAAAAAAACACCATTCAAAGATAGGAACTTTTTTTTGTTTGGATCATTTTTGTGTCTTTTTTTTTACCCCAGTGTTGCTCATATTTTGCAGCTGGGAAACTTTGCTACATCCCTCCCCCTCCCCCAGGTTGTCTGTTTATCACACACCGGTCTGTTACTGGAATTATCATTCAGTGATTCACAGATATCCATCCAGAGAGACTGTAGTGATCTGTACTCTTTACTGTTACTGTATTTCTAGCATTAAAAGGGAGGAGTACTAACTGAAATAATATATAGATGCATCGCCACCCAAACAAACCTTGAAAAAAAGACAACAAAAAAAGGGATAAAAACACAGAGAAATGGCAAAAAAAATGTTAATTACTCATGAGATCACAAATGGAGATGGAAGATAATTTTTTGAAAAATTATATTATTATTCTTAGTATTAGTGGTAGTATTAGAAGTAGTATTGTTTGGTACTGGCTGTTTCTTTACTTTTTATTTTTTAACGTGTCGGTTGGCATAATAAGAGTGCTGCTTGTTCTTATTTTAATCATTCTCTCATTTTTCTTCTTTAATCACCTGCTGCTGAGTAACTTTCAGTGTACAATAGCATGGATTAAGATAACCTAATTTGCATGTAATTAGTAAAAAGAAGCTGTTTGTCTCTGTTTTTAATCAACAAACTAGATGCAAACTTTCTATCTTCTCAATGTTAAATTTAAACCAAGCAAACTGAGCGTACTAAAATAAGCCACTAACATGGCTGAGTTAACATCCAATGTAGGTTTAAATGAAAAGCCTTTTAATTACTTATGTAATTGTCAGTTGCAATTGTCAATTTCCCTAACTCCTATCTAATATCTGGCATTGTAGGGAACAAATGCATGGCTGCCTTTACAGTTTAATTATTTCCTGAAGTCACAATTTCCTCTCGCTGATCACTTGTGTCACCCTGCAATAGATTACAATGTCTTCTAAATATGTTCCCAGGAAGGCTTGGATTCATTTGGTAGAGAAGTTGGTATCAAACGGAATGATTTGGAGAATGCTTTTGCTTCATTTCATTTAATATTTCTAATTCTTAGCACACACTGATGCCTAATTTTGACAATCACATAATTAAGGACAACTCTGTTCCCACAGTGACAAAGCTTAATTATAAGGACTGGCTATGGCACCGAATAAATAGTAATAGGTTCTATGCTTGCTTTCATCCTTAGCTGCTCAGGCAAATGGTAATGCTTTTGTGAGCATGCCAAATCATGCTTAGAAATGCTTGCAGTATGCCAGAGTTAATATTCGTAGCCAAGAATATGCTGTGCTCCTAATTAAAACTGATACTCCTCATTAGACGATGTGTTTTTTTTTTAGTATAGGTTGGGATATTTTAGTGCAGGGTAAAGCTGCTACAAAAAAATGTATTTGTACTGTACAGATTTTGGGCTGGAACATATTAATTCAGGCCTTTGTGAGCAGCACAGGCAGATTTGCTTGCTTGCTTGTAATCACCATTCATTTTAATGGCAAAGGTGCAAACAAAACGTTTTGCTCAGATTAGTAAATCTGACCATATAATATCTGTTTTTTAATCTGCTTGATTTAAATTTGTGTTTCTTAACCAGGGTGCTGGAGAAACCTTATGTTCTGTGACCCTCTGCCAAGGGGAAACTCTCAACTGGCTGCTCAGGGGTCTCCTCCCGCGCTGGCCGGAGACATAGAGGCTGCGATATTCCTCTTATTTTTCTACCCGGCACATAGGGGAGAGAGAGAGAGAGAGCACAGGACACACCCGCAGAGCAGCGGACATGTTTGAGGTGTATGAGAAGGTGACAGAAAAGAGGAAAGGAATGGCTGCGTGTGATGGCGTTGTGTGTGGGGAGGAGAGAGATGGCGTTGTGTGATGGCATTGTGTATGAGAACGAGTGTGTTGGCTCTGTGTGTGTTTGGGAACGAGTATGATGGCTTTGTGTGTGGGAACGATTGTGTTGGTTTTGGTGTGTGTGTGTGTGTGTGTGGAGGAGTGTGAAGGCGCGTGTGTGTGGATGACTAATGGCTTTGTGTGTGCGGAGGAGTGTGATGGCATTGTCTGTGGGGAGGAGTGTGATGGCTTTGTGTGTGGGGAGGGTGAGGTAGGTTAGTGCTTTTTGTGGGTTGGGGGATGGTATGTGGTGTAAGTAAGAGAAGGGGCAAAATGTGTTTATTATTATTAAGAAAGCGGGTGAGTGCTGTGTGAGAAGGGGGATACAAGTGCAGTGTGTGTTGAGTAGAAGAGTGAGTATGATGTGTGAGGGTGAATGTGGAGTGTGGAAGAAGACGATGGTGAGTGTACTGGATGTGCGCTTCTGAAAGGAGGGTGAGTGGATGTGTGTAAGCAAGGAGTGGATGAGTGCGGTCTGACTAGAAGGGGTGCCCCGAGATTTAAAAAATTCTTCTGGGGTGTCTCTGCGCAAAAAAAGGATCCACTTTTCTAAGTACATGTTGTTCGGTAACAAAATGGATAATTAATATGATTTTTGGTAACGATTTGAATATTTAGAGGGGAACATTTTTTAACTTTTCATAATTTTCATTGTCATTTTAATATCTGCCTTTTATCTTTTTAATCGGACATGGATGAAGAAATGATCTACCCTAAATAATATAGATGTTTTATACACAATGAATACACTGTAGATGATATTTTTTACCGCTTTGCTTAGCTAGGAGGTTGTCAGTGAGAGTACATAGATTGCCAAAATACCTTCTCCTTTTCTACACAGTTCTAGGTTGAAGATCTGTGACGTGTCACTTTAATTAATTGTTGTACATTTATGAACTTGGTGGATTTTGGATATGTGTGAGCTAATGAAACTTAAACATGTCAAAAAGAACGGCTGCAAATATATTTACGTTTGAAAATATTAAGCGAGCAACGGTTGGCAAATATTGGCGAATGCTAACGGATTTCGTACAAAAGACAAGTAAATGAAAACAGCGCACCGGGGATCAGTAAAAGAAAAAATGTATACATTTATTATAAAAACAAAGAATCACTATGTCCTATATGGGACCAGATGATCCATATTGAAGCACAGTAATGCTAAAAAGCAATGGCAATCTAAATAAGCTGAATGCTTAAATGACCAAAACAAAAAACAACTAAAAAAAATATACTATATAATAAGTGAATCTACACCTACAAAAAGCAATGCATGATGTGATTAAACAAATATAAATGCGAGTGAAAATAACAATAATAAGCCAGTATAACCAATACAGTACACTTCTTTAACCCGGGCTGTGATGAAAAGCTGTGTAATGCGGCAGGTACAGTATAAGCTTAAAGGGCTCCATGTCAATGCAGCAGTCCAAGCTGCCGGTTTATTTTTTAATTTTATTTTTTTCCCTTTAGTACATGCATCAATAAAATCCACACAATAAGTAATTAGCCGAGTTGCTGATCGATCTGTTCTCCTGTGATCAATCGACGAAGATTCGGCTTGGGGGGTCACTAATTGGCTTTCAGTGCAGCAGAAGAGGACCAAAGATGCAAAGTTTTGTGGGGAAGATCATGTGAACAGGCAGTCACTAGATACAATTGGTGCACTGGTAGAGAGAGGGCAGGGCTCAAAAAGTGGTGTGTCAGAGCCTGTTTCAGAAGAGGAAGGGGATGTGACTTTGTAAATGGTTGCTATAGAAACCAAAAAATGCTTATTACATTATAATACATTAAAAATGTCACCGTCTTTTTAAATTTTTTTTAATGCTACAAGTATTTTCTCATAGTACAGAACTGATTAAAAAAAAAAAAAAACACGCATGTAGGATATTGCTTGAACTCCAGCTTTAAAATGGATTTGAAGCAAAAGGGGACACTGTGTGCTCATTTGCATGTCATTTCCCAGAATCCCTAACTGCAGTGAAAGCTAGGAGATAATAGTGAAAGCAGGGTTACAGACCTGTTTGGGACATGTGAATGTACTCACAATTGATATTTTTATTTGTGGTATTTAATGTAACACTTTTATAAAATGTACAATGCTGTTGTAAGTCAAAGGTAAATATAATAAAGGCTACTACTCATTGAAAATACAATACAGGTATTATACAAAATAGTACAATACTATATTTTTTGCAATTATACTAATTTCAATGAACAACAACACATATACCAATATCATAGAAATCAACACAGACTTATCTATTAATTTTTAGGCTTAAGAATTATCACTTAGTTTACATTCTTTATACTGTATGAGGTATATGCTGATTTATGTTATTTTAGTTTTTAAAGACCATTTAATACCAAACACTCTGTGTGGAAAATGCCTTCTGGAAGCCTTCTGGATGACATCTTATGGAGGAGGTACTGACCTGGTGCACAGCGCCTTTCAGCTGTGTAAATGCATTAACAGGAGATGCAGTTCAATTTTGATAAGACGCTTTAGTAAATACAGCAGTGCAGTTTCTTCCATATTGTGTCTTCTAATTGTGTACGGACCGCCGCTTAGTAAGGAGTGGGCCTTTTTATGTATCAGGCTCCTATAGGAGACTTGATAGACTTGGCATTTTTTTACTGGCGCACACATCCATATACACATTCACACACACTTGCTTATACATACACACATTCCCACTAACACATGCACACAGTGGCAAAAATATATACACCGATACTTGCACACAGAAATTCTCACAGACATTCTCACATACAGCCATATGCAAATGTTTGCGTTCATATATACACACTGACAAACACATATATACTAACACATGCACACAGATATATGCACATACAGTACATATTTAGCTACAAGTATAGATACTGAGATACATATATATATATGTATATATACACACACACACACACACACACACACATTAATATATCTATATTATGGTTGCCAGGTGGCTTGCACAAAACTACTGGACAAAATGGTGAAAGGAGCGAGAATCATTGGTGAGGAAGAATGTTATTTATAAATGACCTGACTGTTACGTAATTTTTTCTAAATTTCACTCCAAGTATTCACCAATTTTCTGTTACGCCGGTGCTGCCCGCAGACCAGACCCGTCCCCTGAGCTGAAGGGGGAAGTGGTAATACACGCACCCGCAGCAAAGGGAGCGTGTCTGGAGTGTGGTATGAAGCGTTGCCAGGCCAGGTGTAGTAAGGTAGACAATACTTGCCGGTACCGGTTGTAGAGATAGAGTGAATGATGCCTTGCCGAAGTCAGGGAGTGGAGAGTGGAGATAGGTCGTAGTCCAAGCCGTATTCAAGGGGTTACCAGAGTGAGCGTTGTCCAAGGAGTGCCGAGATCGAGAGCCAGAGGGGGTAGTCGTACGAGCTGCGTCAGAACCTGTGAAAACACTGAGAGAATCCAGAAGTACTTCCATACAGAGACTATGTCGAGCAAAGACTGAGAGCAGAGAGGAGCTAGATAAAGCAGGAAGGTCCAATTAGGAACGGAGGCGGGACAGGAAGAGCTACAGGGAGACACTGCAGATTGGTGCAGGCATAACAGTCTTGTTAGTAACCTGAGTATGCCCGTGCAGTGTGCGGGGACGGAGCCTGAGGTCCGGGGGACGGGAATAAGAGTGTGCAGACTGAGCGTGCTTCGTAACTCGTGTACGTGTGTGAACCGAGCCAGTGGATGGTGCAGGTGTGCGTGCAGGAGGGCGTGGGCGCGCCCGGCGCTGAGCAGAGGAATCGCCGAGGGGAGTGATCCCGCGACGGCGGCAGGGGCGAGGAGCCGTGGAGGCCGGTAAGGCAGGATTGTTTTGTGTGTCCAGGGGCTCCCTGTGGGGAGGGAGTGCTCTGTGTGGGGAGCGAGGAGAACGCCGATTCCTGACAGTACCCCCCTCTTCAGGAACGGCCTCAGGACAGTCCAAGAACGGTTTCTCTGGAAACTTTTTACTGAAGGACTAAACAAGGGCCGGGGCATGAATGTCCTTTGAAGGTACCCAGGATCTCTCTTCAGGGCCAAAGCCCTTCCACTGCACCAAGAACTGGAGCTGACGCGTGGATAGGCGAGAATCCAAAAGAGAGTGAACTTCGTATTCCTCGTTATTTTGTACAGTAATGGGATCTGGTTTACGAGTCTAATCCGGAAAGAAGTGACTGGAGATAAATGGTTTTAAGAGGGACACATGAAAGACATTGGGAATCTTCATACTGGGTGGTAGTTGGAGCCGGAATGCCACGGGATTGATTTGTTCACAAATAGGGAAGGGACCCAGGAACTTAGGTGACAGTTTAGGAGATGGTACCTTGAGGTGGATATTCCTAGAGGATAGCCATACCAAATCCCCTGGTTTGTAACTGGGCGCCGAACGCCGCCGCCGATCGGCCTGTAGTTTCGATCTGCGGGAGGAGTTGAGAAGGGTAGACTGAATCCTGGACCATGCGGTTTGGAGGTAAGAAATGCGTTCATCTATGGCTGGTACTCCAGAAGGAATGTTGGGGATGGGAAGACAGGGAGGGTGGAACCCATAATTTATAAAGAAGGGCAACTCCCGGGTGGACTCGTTTTTTGCAGAATGACGGCATACTCTGCCCAAGAGAGGAGTTGGGCCCAATCATCCTGGAAATCGGATATAAAACATCTCAGGTACTTCTCCAGGGATTGATTGATTCTCTCCATTTGTCCATTGGACTGAGGATGATAGGCGGAAGAGAAAGAAGAAGAGATGCCCAACCTCTTCGTGAAAGCTCTCCAAAATTTGGATACGAACTGAGAACCTCTGTCAGAAACAATGGACGAAGGGATCCCATGAATCTGTAAAATCTGCTCTGTAAAGATATCAGCAAGGGCGGGGAGGTGGGTAATCCTTTAAGTGGAATGAAATGGGACATCTTCGAGAACCTGTCCACGACCACCAAGATAGTGTTCATTTCTCTGGACCTTGGCAACTCCACGATGAAGTCCATAGAAATGTGGGACCAGGGGCGGTCGGGAACTGGAAGGGGTAACAGAAAACCCTGAGGCTTTTGACGGAGAGTCTTGCTTTGAGCGCACGTGGGGCATGCGCGGGTAAACTCCAGAATATCTTGAGACATTCTTGGCCACCAGAAATTCCGACGAATGAGATCAGTAGTCTTCTTAAAACCTGGATGACCTGCAGATTTAAAGGAGTGACCCCAAGACAGGACCTCTGGAACAAATTTGGATGGTACAAAGAGTTTGTTGTCGGGAACGACCAAGTCCTTGGGAATGCGTCTCTGGGAGTGCAAAATCTTCTCAAGATTCTTGAAAGAAGACGTGGCGAGAATCCTCTCATGTGGAAGGATAGTCTCCAAAGATTCCTCTGGCCTCTCTTCAGAAGAATGTATTCGGGAGAGTGCGTTTGCCTTTACGTTCTTGGTCCCGGGGATATAGGAAAGGTGAAAATCGAATCGAGAAAAAAAATGAGCCCAACGAGCCTGTCATGGACCAAGGCGTCGAGCGTTCTCTATGTAAAGAAGGTTCTTGTGGTCCGTGAGAATAGTAAATGGCTCTTTCGACCCCTCTAGCAGGTGTCTCCACTCTTGAAGAGCCAACTTCACGGCCAGAAGTTCCCTGTTACCCACGTCATAGTTCCTCTCGGCAGACGAGAATTTCTTGGAAAAATATGCACAGGGATGTAACTTATCTTGGGGCGTGGGTCTCTGGGAAAGAACGGCACCAGCAATCAGAAGCGTCGACCTCCAGGACGAAGGGAAGTTCGATGTTGGGATGTCGGAGAATAGGTGCGGATATAAAGGCTTCCTTGAGTGTCTCGAAGGCGGAGATGGCCTCGGATGACCAAGCAGAAGGATCAGCTCCTTTTTTGGTGAGCGCAGTGAGGGGTGCCACAATGGTGGAAAAACTCCGTATAAACTTACGATAGTAATTAGCGAACCCTAAAAAACATTGTATGGCCTTGAGAGAGTTGGGTCTTGGCCATTCAGTGACTGCTTGAAGTTTACCGGAGTCCATCATAAACCCCTCATCGGAAATGATATACCCCAGCAACGGAGCAGAGGTCTGATGAAAGGTGCACTTCTCCAGTTTGGCGTACAAATGGTGTTCACGGAGACGGGAAAGGACGTAGGAGGTGTGGCGTATATGGTCCTGGAGATCTTTGGAAAAAATCAGGATATCATCCAAGTATACAATAACAAAAATATTGAGTACCTTACGAAAGACGTCGTTGATGAAATCCTGGAAGACAGCGGGAGCATTACATAAGCCGAAAGGCATTACCAGATATTCATAGTGTCCATTACGCGTGTTGAAGGCCGTCTTCCATTCATCCCCCTTCCTGATGCACACCAGGTTATAGGCACCACGTAGATCCAACTTGGAAAAAATCTTGGCCCCCTGTAATTTATCGAACAGTTCGGTAATAAGGGGAAGGGGGTAACGATTTTTTTTTTCAACAAAAAAGTTTTTATTGGGACATGAAACAGTGCATACAGTGTCTGACAACCCGCAAGCATACATGGATAGTTTCGAGCCCAATATTTTGTTTTTTAAAGTCGAACAGTACATGTACTGACATATCATAGGGGAAAAGCAAATGAAAAGAATAAAAACGACAGACAAACTAGACGGACAAGACGAACCCAGGAGGGGGGGAGGGGGAGGGGGGGGGGGAAGGCCAAGTGAAGCACCTCTCCTGCTTGTGTTCTGCGACCACCATCTTCGCGTCTTGTTTGGTCAGGATTTTTCCCTTCACCGTCATGCTGTTCGTCCACGGCTGCCCTACCAGTATTCTGGTCTGTCATTGTCTGTGCTGTCTCCCCCCAGGAGAACGCATTTCATCTTATCAGAGCAGGATATTGGTGGCATTCACCCCTGGGATGTCTGATTGGTCTAGCCAAGGGGCCCACGTTTTTAGGAAGTTTGTGCCGGTGTCATTGACCAGACTCGTCAATTGCTCCATCCGGCAAACATACCAAATTCTGTTTCGAATTTTCGTAATTGTGGGTAGTTCTGGTTGTTTCCACAGTGCAGCAAGTTCACACCTCGTAGCTGTTACAAAATGTGCAATCAGTTTTTGTGCAATCAGTTTACTTAGCCCTCGCCTGCGCCTGCCCAGCAGGAACAGCCAAGGGTCCAAGGGGACCGGGCACCCGAGAATTCTCGTCAGCCAATTTTGGATTTCCTCCCATAAAGGAGCCACTTTGGTGCACCCCCACAGCATGTGCAACAAGTCTGCAGGCTCCCCACATTGTTTGGGGCACAATGGGGGGTAATCTTTAACAAACTTTGCTAATCGTATCGGGGTGAGATACCACCTCATTAGGACCTTATATGCGTTCTCCTTCAGGGTCGTGCAGATTGAGCTTTTGGCTGCCGCCAGCACTATTGAGTCCCAGTCTTCGTCGTCTAAGGTCTCCCCTAGGTCTGTAGTTTAATTTAGTGTCGTCTGTGAGTATAGGACAGACCACCCCTCTGTAGATCGTAGAAGTAAGTCCCGTAGTGTCCATACCTCTTGAACACAGCTGCTCAAAATTAGTACGCTTAGGGCGGTTAGGGATTTTGTTGTAAAAAGCTCTAATCTGGAGGTATCTAAAAAATTCGGAATTTGGTATCCCTGTTTCAGATTTAATTTGGTCAAATGATTTTAATAGTGGACTACCTTTCAGATGTAGGAGCTTTGTGAGGCCCTTTTTTTTCCAGGCCCCCAGGTTCCCAGCTGACATGCCCGGAGCGAAATCAGGGTTCCCCACAAACGGGGTCATATATGTGTGCTGGGTGGTGAGAGCACATTTATATCTGGTGGCTCCCCAAACTGCCAACGAGCTCTTCAGTGCCGCCAGCAGCACCCGCATAGACTTCTGGACCCTTTTTGGGAGCCAGATTAAGTCCCGCAAGTCCACAGGGAGGCAGCATATGCTTTCTAGCTCCACCCACCGTCGTAGTTCCGATGGCATGTGCCACTGTACTATTTGTGATAATTGTGCTGCTTGGAAGTAGGCCATCAAACAAGGTACCCCAAGTCCTCCTCGTAGGGTAGGGCGAATTAACGTACTAGCTTTTATTCGAGGTTTTTTGTTACCCCAGACAAACTTCACCATGGAGGACTGCAGACGGAGGATGTCGGCCCCGGCCACCTGCACCGGGAGGGTCTGGAAGAGGTACAGGATTCTGGGAAGGAGGTTCATTTTAAGGCTTTGGATCCTGCCGATCCATGAGATTGCATAGCCCGACCAAAGCCTGAGATCCTCCATCAGTGTCCTTATCAGTCTGGGGTAATTTGCTTTATAGAGGGCACTATAATCTTTGGTGATATTTACCCCTAGGTATTTAATAGAGGAGGCTTGCCATTTAAAGTTAAAATTTAGTTCTATGAGTTTTGCCGTGACCTTTGGCAGGTTTAATTTTAGCGCTTCTGACTTCGTTTGATTAATTTTGAACCCCGAGATCTTGTTAAATGAGTCTAGTAAGCTGAAGACGTTTGGCAGAGAGGTAAGGGGCTTTGACAGCATTAAAATAATGTCATCCGCATACAGGGCCACTTTATGTGACTGGTCTTGAATTTGGATCCCCGTTATATCTGGATTATTACGAATATGTGCCGCCAAGGGCTCGATGCATAGTGCGAATAGTAATGGGGACAGGGGGCAGCCCTGCCTGGTGCCACTCCGTATCGGGAATTCCTCCGAGGGGAAGCCCTGGTGCCTGATCTTCGCCCTCGGTTCTCTATACAGAGCTAGAATGGCGCCCAACATTCTCCCTTTCACCCCAAACTCCCCAGGCGTCTCTGTGAGGTAGGGCCAATCAATTCGGTCAAAGGCTTTTTCGGCGTCTAAGCTAAGAGCCATGGACGGTATCTTATGTTTTTGGGCCACATCAATTAAGTCTATGATCCGTCTGGTGTTATCCGCCTCTTGCCTCCCGCAGATGAACCCTACTTGATCTGGGTGGACCAGCTTAGGCATAACCGCATTTAGGCGGTTTGCCAAGAGTTTGGAGAAAATTTTTGTGTCGGAATTAATCAATGAAATCGGGCGATAACTCTTGCAATCAGCTGGGTCCTTCCCTGGTTTTGGGATCACTGAGATGGACGCTTGGAGCATTTGGCCGGGTATAGGGGCACACTCTAGGAATGAGTTAAATAACTTAGTCAGATGAGGGACTAACAGTTTACGGAATTTTTTGTAATATAGGTTAGAAAAGCCGTCTGGGCCTGGGGCTTTTGACGGCTTTAGTGATTTGACTACCTCTGAGATTTCCTCATCTGTAAAATCTACCTGTAGCGCCTCCCCTTCCTTTCTGCTCAGTTTGGGTAGATTTGCCTCCTTCAGGAATGTCTTCAGTTGCCTACGCGTGGTCTCACAATGGGAGACCTTCGCTCCATCGTATAAGGTCTCATAGAATGTTTTAAACTCTTCCACAATTTGTTTTGGGTCAGAAGTTAGGCCACCTTTGTTAGTTCGAATTGACTGTATGTGAAAATTACTACTCGTGTTTCGGAGTTTGCGGGCAAGCGGGGTATCTGGTTTGTTGGCACGCTCATAAAATTTCCGTTTGGACCAAGTCAGCTCCTTTTCAGCTCGGGAGGCCATCAGTAAGTTGAGTTGTGTTTTGGCGTCCAGCCAGGCCTTAAGGGACTGTGTTTGTTTATATTGTTTGTGTAGAGCGGAGAGGGACTTTAGGTCAGATTGTAAAGTAAGAATCTTTTTTTCCCTTTCTTTCTTCCGTCTACTTGCGATCCCTATGAGTTCTCCTCGTAATGTCGCCTTATGGGCCTCCCATAGGGTAGACTGAGACGCCACGCTACCCGTGTTCTCGTTGAAGTAATCCCTGATCTTTCCCTCAATTAATTGTTCCACCTCGGGGATTTTAAGTAAGAACTCATTGAGTTTCCAGGTCGCTCCCGGCCTGCTCAGTGTAAAATCGGTGCACCGCAGCTCTACTGGTGCATGATCGGACCATGAAATATCATGGATGCCCGTGTGGGAGATCTGCGAAACCATTCTGTTGGTCACAAAGAGGTAGTCTATTCTGCTGTATCTGTCGTGTGGGTGGGAGTAAAATGTGTATTCTGTATCCCCTGGGTGTTGCTCACGCCAGATATCAACCAGATTATTGGCCCTAAGGCCTCTGATCCAGGCAGCTCTACCCTGTGGATTTTTCTGTCCGCCCTGGGTGCATCTATCTGTGTGTGGGTCAAGTGTGTGGTTGAAGTCCCCTCCTAATATTATTGCACCCTGTGCTATTGTTTGTAGGATCTTGAAGAATCTGTCGAAAAATGAAACTGCGCGGTCGCTAGGGGCATAAACGTTTGCTATGGTGATCGGTTGACCGTGGATGGTCCCAATCACTATTATGAACCGGCCGTTTGCGTCTTTCTTTATGGTTTTTATGTCTAGTGAAATGCGGTTGTGCAACAGGATTGCGACTCCTCTTTTTTTCTTATTTGCGGAGGCAGCCACCCAGGTCTGGTATCTGCTGTCTAGGTATGTAGGGGAGTTGCGTCGGGAAAAGTGTGTCTCCTGTATGAGGATAACGTCAGGGTTCAGACGTTTATAGTCTGTCATGGCCATACGTCTTTTTTGTGGACTATTAAAGCCCTTTACATTGTGTGAAACGACCGTGAGGTCCTTACCCATTGATGCTTCTTGTGCGAGTCGCTGTGGTGCTGGTCCAGTAAACGTTCCCCCGTTGGCGAGGTGTCAGGGGACGTCGGCTGCACGCCGTGTGGTCATGGTTGTTATTGGCCTGGGAACGGGGGTAACAGTAGGGAACATATATTGGGAGTACATGAGGAACATTAAGACAACAACACGTAGAGGGTTTGGTAAGCCCATGGGGCTGATTCCCAATGGGCACCAAAGTTGCCCCTTCTGGGGGTCCGGCCTGGGTCCTTGCACCACTCTCAGGGAGAGAGCGCTCCCTGCCCAAATGCACCGGCCCAGCGGGGTCTTGTGCGGGTCTCTCCGGGGGTGCAACCCCGAGTCCCGCCTGGAGTCCCATGCCGATGGCGGGCGTAGTGCTGCCCGTCCCCGCCTTTGAACACAGAAAAAAGAACATAATAAACTTTGCTATAAACTTCCACAACAATAACTTGGGCCATTTTCCTGACAGTGAGAGTGTAAGGTCTCCTGCCCTTCTACCTTCAACGCTGAAGACCAATTTTGTGCTTTTCCCCTTCATTGTAAACCTGCTGTATTATATTATCTGTGTAGTCGGAACGCCCTGTATGTGCCTTGGCATGCATTTCTGGCAGTCTCTTTCCTATTATGTAGATGCGCTGTGGTTGGGGGAGGGAGGAAGAAGGGGGGGAAGGGGCGGGGGGAAGGAGGAGGACTGGGGGGGGGAGTGGGGGGGGGGGAGTTTGAGGTGGGGGAAATGTGTGTTTATGCTGCATGGTTATGTCTAGTCTGAGTGTTGCTCCCTATGGAGTATGGGGCGCCTATGACTTGCTGATATGCCCAGGTTCATTCTCCTTTCTACAGCTGTGGTCTTAAAGCCCAAGGCCCCAAGCTATTACAACAGAGAGCAGCTCATATGCATTCATCATATTGTCCATGTTTTTTCAAGTGGTTGTATCCCCGGACTAAAAGCTTGGGGATCGGAGGGAGGAGGGAAGGAGGGAGGGGAGGGGAGGAGGGAGATGGGGGGAGTAAGTAAAGGGGAGGTAGGAGCTAGGTGGTAAGGGAGCGTAGGTTGGGAATGTGGGGGAGGAGAGAGGGGGGGGTGGAATGGTGGTATGGTGTGTAAGGGTGTAGTATGAGTGGGGGGGAGGAGGGTTGGGGACGTAACGTGGGTGTGGCGTGGGGAGGGGGGGGGTATGGGGGGAAAAAGGTGGGAGTATGGGGGGGAGGGGGGGGTTGGTTGATGGGGAGGGATAGTTTGGGGGTCCCGGGGGGGGGGGGGATAGGCGATGTGTGGATATGATGTGGGGAAGATGGGGTGTGGGGGGGGGAAAGTTGTAAGTATGGGAGGGGAGGGAAAGGAGAGAGGTGAGGGGGGGGGAGAATGTGATGACTAGGGACTCCTAGGAGGGGGGGGGAGGTAAGGTAGTGGGTTGGAGTTTGCATATGGAGTATATATATAGAAAGAAAAAAAAGGGGGGGAGGGGGGGGGATCGTGGTGCGAGGATGTAATATGCGGGGTTAGGGTATGTAGGAGGGATGGGGTTTCGGGGGGGTGAGGGGTTCTGCTGTTATTTCAAACTTTTATTGTATTCTCCTGTGTCCGGAGTCCCTTCCCTGAGGGTGTCAGTCACTTTCAGCTGTCCCGGAAATGGTATGCTGCCTGTCGCGGGTCTCTCAGACTGCGTTTCCGGCGCCGGGGATGAAATGCCTCTACCAAGATGGCCGCACTGCTATTTCCGCTGACGTCCTTCCGGTTGCCGCCATTCTGTCGCCGGACGTCGGAGGAAGCGGATGTCTCTCGTCAGCTCTTCCCGCGTCTCACCCTTCTTCATCCGGTGAGTGCTGTAGGGCTTACCACGCGGCGAGGAGCCTCCATCTTCTATGGTGTGCGTGTCACAGCCGGCTTCCGGGTTCGTGAGATTTTCAGCCTCTGGGTCCGCAGGTTCGGTAAGTATTTACGAGTGTCTGTGATATCTGTTAGCTTTGGTGGAGTAGTCTCGACATCCTTAGGTCTTGGTTTTCAGCTTTCGACGTTCTCAGTGTGGCCTTATGTGGGATTTGAACAGTGGCTCAACTGTAGCCAACTAAGGGTAGTTGCCATTACTGCCGGTTTCAGTCCGCCTCTCCCTCTGCTGCCCGATCTTTATTTTTTTTAGAACTGGAGGCCTGTTGCCATTCCGTCGTAGGACTCTGAGCTCTCCTGGGGGCCGGTGCTGGGCCGTCCTCAATTCCCAGTTTGCGGAGGAACTCCGGGGCATCTTCAGGCTCCTTCATGGAGATGGCCTTCCCATTCTTCAGGACCAGAAGTCCGAATGGAAAGGTCCATCTGTATCTGATCGCCCGATCACGTAGCAGTTTGGTTACCGGCACCAGTTTCCGTCTACGGGCCAGGGTGATAGGGGATAAATCTTGGTATAGTTGGAGAGGGATCCCCTCAGAGTTACAGGACTCAGGGCCTCTCGCCTTTTGCAGTGCTGCCTCACGGGTGCTGTAATAATGCATCCTCACTATTACATCTCGCGGCTGGTCACTGGCTGTTGGCCGACTCCGGAGGGCTCGTGGCAGCGGTCCATTGCCAGCTCCGCCGCCGGGACCTCCGGTAATAAGGAAGACAGCCAGCGTGAGACAAAGTCCTTTATTTCTGTGATGTCCTCTGTTATTCCTCTGATGCGGAGGTTACTCCTGCGGTCTCTATTTTCGGAGTCCTCCTGTCTGTCGGCCAGTTCTGTGATCTGGGCCTGGAGATGGTTTGCCCTTTTCTCAGCCATCCTCGTGGTGGTAGTAATGGCTGTCACACTGTCCTCTAAAGCTCCGGTTCGTTCACCAAGGCCCTGAACCTCTTTTTTTAGCTCTTGGATTTCAGCGCGGAAGAGCGACTTCATGCTGTTATATAACCGGTCGAAGTCGCATCTTCTGACCGGGAGTTGGCCCGCTGTGTCTTCCACCTCCTCCTCCAGCTCTGATTCGGAGCCCGCGGCGGAACCCGGCGCCATTTCTGCCTCGGCCCCCTTCGTTGCCGCCCGGCTCATGTACTTTCGTAAATCGCCGGTCTGCTTCTTTTTAGTTGACTGTGGGGCCATCCTGGGGTATTCCCCTAGCGATATTAGGCACTTTAAAGTTTGTGGATGTGTTCAAAATTATGCGTATTTATGTATTTCGCGTGGCGGGGACGGGAGCTCTTAGCCTAAGCGTCTACCTCCCTTGCCATCGCGCATGCGCCTCTCGGGGGTAACGATTTTTAATAGTGATGTGGTTTAAACCCCTGTAGTCGATGCAAGGCCTCAACGACCCGTCCTTTTTCTTGACGAAGAAAAACCCAGCCCCTGCTGGGGAATTGGAGTGACGAATAAAGCCTTTCTTGAGATTCTCCTTGATATATTCATCCATAGCGTGAGATTCTGGTAACGACAAGGGGTAGGTCTTGGACTTGGGTAGGGAGTAACCTGGAACTTGAACGATCGGACAATCGTAAGTCCTGTGTGGCGGCAAGAGGTCTGACTGTACCTTATTGAAAACGTCCCGGAATTGATGGTAAACGGAAGGTAGAATAACTTCGGGAACAGAGGTATTGGCCAGCAGTTGATGAGTCTCACCTGACCTCGGCCTCCAGGAAATGGGAGCAGAGGAAGTTCAGTCAATGAGAGGATTGTTAAGCTGTAGCCAAGGAAGACCAAGGGTGATGGATATCCCAGGAGCGTGAATGGCATCGAGAACTAAGATCTCCTTGTGCAGATGTGAGGACAGAAGCAAGGGAGCCGTCTCTAAGGAGATGTGCGCCGGGGTAAGAGGACGTCCATCGATACCGACGAGTGCGATGGGAACCTTCTTTCTCACGAGTGGTATGCGGTTTAACCTGGCGAATTCAAGATCCATGAAGTTTCCTCCAGCTCCTGAGTCAATGAAAGCGGCGGTAGAAGTCTTGAACTTATCGCCTGAAAGGGAGACTGGAAATGTAAGTTTCTTAGGGAGTTCACCTTTAGAAAGGGGACGTGGAGACATTACACCCAGAGAGAGCCCATCTGTACTCACTGGGTATTCCCGTTTCCCGGACGCAGTGGACACTCCCGAACCAGATGTTCCATGGATCCACAGTAGAAACACAATCCCCCGGCGTGGCGGAACTGCCGTATCGGTGTGTGGATGCGTTGTACCCCCAATTGCATTGGCTCTGGCAACTCCAGTGCAGGACGAAGAGGTATGGTAGCACTTGGGGGAGCAGGAGTGTTGCTGGGAGTACTGGAGAACGGAACTTGAAAGTTATGGACGCGAGTGCGCTGACGCTCTGAGCGGCGTACCTGGATACGTTGATCCACTCGGACAGCCAAATCAATGAGGACCGCCAATTGATCCGGCCTGGATTGGCGAGAGAGTTCATCCTTGATGGGATTTGCCAGGCCTTGCCAGAACACGGAGACGAGAGCCTCTTGTCCCCAGTTAGTCTCGGCTGCTAGAGTCCGGAATTCCACAGCATACTGCGTCACCATTCGCCGTCCCTGAGTGATCTGGAGGAGAGAAACAGATGCCATCTCCAGACGAGCGGGAGAATCGAATACTTGTTGAAACTCGGCTTTAAATGCCGGGTAATCTTGGGTAACACTGAAAACACTGAGAGAATCCAGAAGTACTTCCATACAGAGACTATGTCGAGCAAAGACTGAGAGCAGAGAGGAGCTAGATAAAGCAGGAAGGTCCAATTAGGAACGGAGGCGGGACAGGAAGAGCTGCAGGGAGACACTGCAGATTGGTGCAGGCATAACAGGCCAGGTGAGTCTTGTTAGTAACCTGAGTATGCCTGTGCAGTGTGCGGGGGCGGAGCCTGAGGTCCGGGGGACGGGAATAAGAGTGTGCAGACTGAGCGTGCTCCGTAACTCGTGTACGTGTGTGAACCGAGCCAGTGGATGGTGCAGGTGTGCGTGCAGGAGGGCGTGGGCGCGCCCGGCGCTGAGCAGAGGAATCGCCGAGGGGAGTGATCCCGCGACGGCGGCAGGGGCGAGGAGCCATGGAGGCCGGTAAGGCAGGATTGTTTTGTGTGTCCAGGGGCTCCCTGCGGGGAGGGAGTGCTCTGTGTGGGGAGCGAGGAGAACGCCGATTCCTGACATTTTCACCACATATTCTGTTTCGTAAAAAAATCTGGGGAGGAGTCTTGGAAGGGAGCGCCCTTCTGGGGATTTTTTTAGGAAATAGTATATGAAATTGATGCAAATTGGTGCATGCTTGGAGTGAAATTTAGAGCAAATGACGTAATGGCAGATAATTTATAAATAACCGACCTGCAGTCATACAGGCCCATGGCAAGCAAAACTGCACCCCTCCTCATCCTTTCACCCTCCCACCCCCCTCCCTTCATCCTCTCATTCCCCCTCCCTTCATCCTCTCTTATCCCTCCTTCCCTGTCATTATCACCCCCACAGGACAGCCAGAGAAGACACACACACAACAGCACAAGTACAAATACACACACACACACACCAGGACAATACAGAACAAACACACACACACACAGAGGAGACAGGACACAGTTTCACCTCTCTTTGCTGCATGCTTTTCCTCCGATCTTTGGCCCCACCCCCCAGGCTCCTGCCACCTCCTCCAGATTGGCTGCATTACACAGCAGCAGCCAATCAGGATGGAGGAAGCTGCCCAACCCCCTTAGCAGCAGCAGCCCTGTTCTATCTCTTCTCTGGGGAAATCCAGCGATTGTTTACCAAGTCCGGAGCGATAATACCGGACACATACATGTCCCCTGCACACATACATGTCCCCTGCACACATACATGTCCGGTTTTATCTCTCATTTTTTACTGGACACATTGTATGTATGTATGTATGTATGTATGGCCATGCCACCTGTGGCTACTAGCCTGCTCTTGTACTGGCTGTAACCCCTGGTAAGAACAGGCTTTGCCAGCAGTTAAGATGGGTTTTCCCCACTACATGGTGTTGCATTTGAGTGACAGTGGGAGGCGGTGACACAGGCCTGAGCATGTCCAATCATGGGACGACCTGGTGCCCTCCTCCTAGCTGTAATTAAAGGCAGTACTGTCACACATTTAGTAGTGCCTCTCTCTTGAGAGATGCAGGGATCACGCAGGATTGCCTGGATCTGGGCCTACCCTGTTCCTCTTCCCCTCGGGGAAGAGTAAGTGATACCCTATACCTCTGATCCTGCTAGAGGGCCAGGGAAGAGTTAGGACAGCTGGGTTGCCCTAGGCCTCAGTGGTGGTCCAGGGACCATTATCCAGTGGATAGCTGATCCTGAGTAAGATGTGATTGTGCAGACCACTGCTGTGTTGGGCGTGGGTGACAAAGACCGTTCCTGTTTCTATATACCTCCTGCCTGGGTGTGATTTTACTGGGAGGAGAGGGAGTATTTTTACCGTAGGAGATCACCTCCATTCATTTTGGAGCCTGCGGCAGATGGAGGCGCTACACTGCTAGAGAACCATGTGGGTAATCTACCCCAGAAACCTGATCCTGTGTCCCCACTACCACCGGCGGACAGCTCAGCTCCTGTTACCAGCAGGTATCATGCACCACACATTTAGTAATCGCCAAATCTCCCCCGGGTGGGGGAAACACCGTTATGGTATGTATGTATCTAGCCATGGCAGGTCCAGGTTATATTTTTTGCCTCCTGTCATGTATCCTATTAGCTACAGGCAGTGGCAGGCTATCCTTTGGGGTTTATCCCCCTCATACTGCCTCTCTGAGTGACAAGGGGTGGAGGTGAACTGGGTCTGTGTACAGCCAATCATGTGCCTTGTGCCTTCCCCCTCTGTGCCTTAGCGAGGAAGTGTTCTAAATTGTCAGTCCAGGTCTCCCCCTCCTGGGGTAGAGACATGCAAGTTCAGCTCCCCCTCTCCTGGGGCTGACTGCAGCCAAAGATCTGAACAGAGTGCCAGGCCTCGAGACTGCAAGAAGGCAGGTACCATCCAGAGGCCTGGGATCTATCCTAAATCCCTATGCATTCGCTGTAATAACAACTGCAGTGGCAGCTACAATAAAGGATCCTGTTTTATATACCCCTGTCTAAACAGAGATGTACCCCTGATGAAGTCATCATAGATGACGAAACGCGTAGGGCGTGGCTTAGGCAGAGGAGGCACTTTCCCACTGAGAACTCTGTCACGGACCAAGACGAACGCAGGCTGTGAGAGGCTAAGCCAAACAGAAGAGCGAATACATCTCTGTTTCCCCTGGTGGTGCAGCAGCCAGAAGCAGGCAGGCGAAGGCTTTGGTTCCCGGAGGGACTTCCTTTTGCGGGGCACCAGACCAGGTGGACGTCACTTCCGGTAGAAGGAGACCGCGCAACGTGTGTGTAGGAGAGGACACCATTGCTGATCCGGACGCTACAACTGGCTTATGAGGGCCTATCTCATAACTGCACATATTACCGTTTCACTTGTGAGTGGGCATTTGTGTTTTTAATGTTCCATAAACTTATTGTTATACTTTAATGCACTAGGTGTGCGCCTGTTTTTTTCTCTTTTCTTCCATAGGTATCCATAGGGAGTTGTGATCCCTTTTAAACGGGCTGCCTTATACCTGGATGCATTCATCTGGAACGGGACTCTATGTTTTTTTAAGGTTTTTTAAGGTTTTTGGACTTTTCCATTGATTTTTTTATTTATTTCAACATATTTTATATATTTTTTCTATTTTTTCATATATTTTTTATGCATTATCCCATATTAAAGTTATTCATTTGTTATATATGTTATATCTTATAGTTACATAGGTTCTATTTTACCATTACCCCCCTTGGCCACCCCATAGGTTGTTCAAACACAGTAGGTTACCTACTCACAGTTAGGCAGGTTGTTATATTAGGCGCTCCTTTATATCTCTGTTTTGTTCTGATATATATATATATATATATATATCAATGTGTGTGTTCATATTGCTTACAGATGTCATCACCAGCATTCGGGTAATATGTGAAGAAGAGCTTGGAGGCTAATGGACAACAGGAGTGTCAGTTTTACATTGTGTACAGAGTTATCACCTTGCATTATCTGGCTGTCGACATGCCTGCGTGTTGCTTGTCATCATTTCTAATCTCCTCATCTAGACAAAACTGCACTTAACAAGGTGGGACACAGTTGTGCCAAGAATGTGTTTTATCTGCTCATCGCTATGATAGTGTGTGTGTTCTCAGTGTGCACTGTTTTGATTTGAGGATCTGACTGGAATAAGGAGCTGCTACTGGTCATCATGCAGAATGGCTGCAATTGTGGTGATTTTATTTTCCCCTAACCCTTTCCTATGTGCCATGTTTCAGTGCAGTGCCATTTAATAACACATTTTACAATTGAGATTAAGTGAAACACTCAGCTATGTTAAACAGGTATTTTCCAAGTCGGTGAGCAGCATTAACAAAAAAATAGCAACAATGCTATTTTACATGAGTTCAATGTTTATATATGGGGACTTTCCAATGAAGTACGTTAGCAGAAGCATTTTTTTTTTTGACCAGGCATGTTAAAAAATTAGATTGAGGAGGCGCATGCGCGACGGCTATGGGTATGGAAGTCTAGGTACTTAGCTCCATACCGCGCACTCAGTAAAACAGTGTAAAACACCCCAAAAAGCACCCAAATCTGAATAAAAAAGCTGAACAGCAGTGACGGAATAGACAGAGATGGCTCCGAAAAAATCTGGGGGTCAAAAGAAGCCCAAACTCGCCGATGTGAGAGATTACTTTAGCGGGGCTGCAACGGGCAGCACGGCGGAGGAAATGGCGCCGGTTTCAAACCCGGACACCGATACGAAGCAGGAGGGAGAAGAGGAAGGGGCCTGCAACCAAGCTCTTCTGCCGGTCAGAAGATGTGATTTTGAGCGGCTTTATAACGACTTAAAGTCTCTCCTGCAAGCGGAGATTAGAGAGGTGAAGAAGGAGGTCGGCAAACTGGGGGCCCAGACGGACACTCTGGAAACTAAGATGGATCGAACCATCAAGGCCGTTAAAAAAACCGACAAGAAATCGGGAGAACTCCAGCGGCAGATCGACAAACTAAAGGACTGCCAGGAAGACGCGGAAAATAGGGAGCGGAGGAACAATATCCGCATAAGGGGGGTCCCCAAAGACGTCGGTGATTGCGAGGAATATGTTTCACGCTGGTTGGGGTCCCTGCTCCCAGAGTGCCCACCGGAGGCAAGAGCCATGGACCGCTGTCACAGAGCCCTTCGTTCCCGGCCAATGCAATCGGAACAGCCCCGGGACATCATACTCCGGCTACAATACTATACCACCAGGGAGGCAGTACTGCGCCAAACCAGGGCAGCAACATCTGTGGAGTTTGAAGGCCACAAACTCATGATCTTTCAAGATCTGTCCCCGGTCACCTTGCAGAGACGCCGCAGCCTCCTACCCGTCACGAAGGTCCTACAGGACCAAAATATTAGATATAAATGGACCTTCCCGTTCGGATTGATGGTGGCGAGGAACGGGAGGCCCATTACTATGAAGGATCCAGCAGAGGGCCCAGCCTTCCTGGCCAGGTTTGGTCTGAAGGGAGCCCCCACAGAAGAAGTGGAGAGTGAAGAGACGCTGGAGCCAGAATGGAGCGGGGGAGCAGGTACATCCAAGGCTAAAGGAGGGAGGAAGTGAGAGCCCAACATAAAGACTACAGATGTGTGCAAGTTAATAAAAAGTTATTCAGTTATTTGTTGCCTCGCCTGATTTTCCTTGGACTTTTGCTGAGCAATAAAGCCTAAGAGACGATACAGCCCTGACACAAGAAGGTAAAAGACGAACATCCGCCGGAGGAATCGCAATATAACCCCTCGACCAGACCTAAGAAGCAATGGAAGCTCCTGTGAAAAAAAGATAAAAACTTACCTCCGAGCTGCATCCAAGGTGAGGGGGGAAGATGGCGGACATGATGGTGCCTCGCCACAGCCAGCTTGAGCCGCAGGACCCGGAAGAGTGGAAAGGGCGGGAGGAGAGCGCGCACTCCAACCTCCACGCAGCAAGATCACCCTCAAAATGGCGGCCACCGGAAACCGGAAACCGTCATAGGTAGGGCCCGGACGAGAGGACGCCATCTTGGAGGAGGCAGCTAGGAGCATCAGCAGTTAGTGACGTGGCAGAGAGCGACGGAAGGCCCCCCAGGAGTGTCCCTATGGATGCCGGAAGCATCGGTGGGGTGACGGAATGCACCACAGAAGAGACCCAGAGAGGGGAACGAGGAGTCAAAAGGAGGCCACAGGTGGCCGGGTCAGGAGGGAAAGCTACCTTAAGGTAACGGGACTGAGACAAGAGAGAGAGATGGACAGAGGGGCAATAAGATAGAGGAGGGAGTACATGAGTATAGAGACAAGACAAAGGGGGGGGAGGTAGCTGAATTAGAAGAGAGGCAATAGGTGAGACTAGTGGGATATTTGAATAGGAAGATAGATAGATGAAGGGAGGGTAGGCCATCTAGGTAGACACGTTAGCAAGTGGCGAGGCCCGGCTATTAGAGGGAACCAACAGGAGAAGCAGAAAGACAGGGAATGATTTGCTGGGGGGGATAGAGGAAGTAGGAGAAGGAGAGAAAGGGTAGAAGCTCGTTAGGTCTTGAAGTATAGAGAAGAGTGCAGTTGGAAGGAAATGAAGAAGAAAAGAGAGTAGGGGTTAACTAAGTTGCCAGCACAAGGCGGTTATGAAGCAGCTAGCCTTCCCAGAGTTCAAACAGGCAAGTTAAGGCATACAAAAAGTTTACCATCCAAGGTTCTAGGGGTGAAGAAAGCGCGCGGACACAGCGTGCGGGAGGAGCCACATACCCCGGCGTTAGCATGGGTCTCGATCGGGCCTAGGGGTGGAGGGACCCCCTGGACGCCGATAAAGTCCTTTGGGGGGCAAGGGAGAGTCGTAGCCGTGAGACCACAAGGGTTGCCACCCTGAAGGCACTGGACTTGGCTGTGGGACGGGGAGGCCCCGCAGCCGACGACAAATTGTTACAGTTATTGAGTGTATGTTATGTTTTCCCCAGTGTTTCCCCTCTTGTATTTCCCTGGTGTGTCATGCCCAGCCTAATCCCATCCCCATCGCCTTCGTCCAGGAAGAGAGAGAACAACGGCAGAATCGGCGTAGAAGACGGCACTGGTCACCGAAAGCAGTTGGAATTCGACGATCCAGCCACTGCACAAAGTTCGAGAGTCAGAAACCCCATAAAGTATGATGAATAAATAAATTAGGTTTATTTCACACAACGTTAAAGGTTTTAACAGCCCAGCAAAATGTAAGTTGGCCTTCAAAGAGTATAAACGCCGTAAGGCTGACATTATTTTTTTCCAGGAGACCCACTTTTCTAAGAGCAGTTTCCCTAAATTTATGGATAAGGAATTTAGATCGGTACACATAGCCTCAGCGACAGAAAAAAAAAGGGGGGTGGCTATCGCAATCAACAACAGATTAACATTTCAAGTAGACAAAACGATAGCGGATAGAGAAGGACGATACCTTATCCTCGTGGGGTCCATACAGGGTTAGCCCCTCACGTTGGCCTCTGTTTACGCCCCATGTGAGCCAGCGTCGGCATTTTTTTCCCTTTTTTTCCAGAAACTTCACAAAGTAGCTCAGGGAAATATCGTAGCGGGAGACCTCAATAGGACATTAAACCCCACCCTAGATAGATGTACAACTACTAACCTGCCACCTAGACAGGACATACTAAACATTACCCAAGGACTTCGAGACAGTCAATTAGTAGATATTTGGAGAGAACAACATCAGCAGGACAAGGACTTTACGTTTTACTCCCACCCAAATTAGAGATACAGCCGGATAGATTGTTTCCTTGTATCCAATAGACTGGTCCCGGTGGTCTCCCATACGGGGATACACAATATTTCGTGGTCAGACCACGCACCAATAGAGCTGCGGTGCACGTTAAATTCACTAGACAGACCTGGAGCAAACTGGAAACTTAATGAGCTGCTTCTCAAAATTCCAGCCGTTATGAAGGAGATAGGAGACAAAATCACAGAGTATTTTGTAGAGAACGAGGGTAGCGTGACATCACACTCCACGTTGTGGGAGGCACATAAAGCCACCCTCAGGGGATCTCTAATGTCTCTGGCGGCTCGGTGCCGGAGGGAGCAGAATCGCCAGATTCAGGAATTACAGGAGAAATTGGCATCACTCACTGTAACACATAAGTCCGTAAAGCAGGACGCTATTTTAAAAGAGATCTCGGATATCAAACACCAATTAAACATGCGATTAACCTCCCAGGCGGAAAAGGAGTTGAGTTGGACTAAACGTAAGTTCTTTGAGAAGGCGAACAAGCCGGACACCCTTTTAGCGAACAAGCTTAGAAATAAAACACCAAATTACCACATCCAATCTATTCGTACACAAGGGGGGGAGCTTACCTCCAACCCTAGGCGAATCGTAGAGGAATTCAAATCCTACTATGCGGCGCTCTATGATGGAGGTAAGGTCACACACAATCAGAAAACGAGGGACAATCTGCGGGAATTTTTAATGGGGGCAAAGTTGCCAAAGTTGAGCAGGGTGGAGAGGGAGGCCCTACAGACAGACTTCTCTTTAGAAGAGTTAACGGCAGTTGTAAAGTCGCTCAAGCCAGCCAAGGCACCAGGACCAGATGGCTTTTCAAACCTATACTACAAAAAATATATGAAAATATTAGCACCATATATGTTAAAACTCTTTAATTCAGTCCTGCAAGGGGCCTCGTTCCCAGCACAGATGCTCCAGGCTTCCATCTCCCTGATCTATAAACCAGGTAAAGACCCGGCAGACTGCAAGAGCTACCGGCCCATCTCTTTGATCAATACGGACATAAAAATATTCTCAAAACTTACAGCCAACAGAGTGGGTAACGTCCTTCCTAGGTTGATTCACCCAGATCAGGTGGGGTTCATAGGAGGAAGGCAAGCGGCAGACAATACCAGACGAGTAATTGATCTTATTGATTTGGCCCAAAAACATAATATTCTGTCTATGGTACTTAGTCTGGATGCAGAAAAAGCCTTCGATAGGATTGATTGGCCCTATCTAAGAGGGACACTGAAGGCATTTGGCTTCGAGGGACGCCTCTTGGGAGCCATTATGGCCCTGTATGAAGGGCCGGCAGCAAGGGTGAGACATCAGGGGTTCCCTTCAGGACAATTTCAAATCCGTAGTGGCACGAGGCAGTGTTGCCCACTGTTCCCTTTGCTGTTTGCCCTCTGTATCGAACCCTTGGCGGCACACCTGAGATTATGCCCAGATGTGTCAGGAATAACAGTAAAAGAGCAGAGGCACAAAGTGGCGCTGTACGCGGATGATGTGATACTGACATTATCCAGACCTCTCACCTCCCTGCCCAATGTGTTCGCAATATTGGGGCAGTTTAAACAAATATCGGGGTTTAAAATTAATCTGGCCAAATCAGAACCCTCAATATAAATCTACCCAAACCAATGGAAAAGCTAATTGGATTAAACTTTAATTTTAACTGGCAACCCTCCATGATCAAATATCTAGGGATATATATAACACGAGATGTCAAAGCACTATACAAGGCAAATTATCCCAGGTTGTTCAAGACACTGAGGGAGGATCTCAGAAGATGGGAGGAGCATGGTATTTCTTGGATTGGAAGAATTCATAGTGTTAAAATGAATCTTCTACCTAAGGTGCTATATCTCTTTCAGGCCCTCCCTACCCCCCTGTTGAAAGATGACATCCTCTCGCTGCAGTCTAGAATAATGAAGTTTATCTGAAATAAAAAAATCCCACGGATAAAAAAAGATATCTTGAGGAGGCCGACCTCGAGAGGGGGGTTGGGGGTGCCTTGTCTGTTTGCCTACTACAGCCCAACTGAGCCAAATCATACAGTGGCACACGGACCCGGATCTCCGGAGATGGGTGGCCCTAGAAAAAGATTGCTGTGCGCCCATTGAGCTGCAGAACCTTATATGGTTACCTAAAAAGTGTTGGTCGGGAATTCAGACTCCGCTACAGGCTATATCGAACTCCTTGAAGGTTTGGGAGGCTACCAAATTTAAATGTTCTCTCACAACACTAAACTCCTTGATGACGCCCATTTGGGGTAATCCGGACTTTGCCACAAACCACAAAATGGTTTAAATCAGGGTATATTAGACTAAATGATCTGGAGGGGAGACAGCATATCAAAACTTTTGATCATATCAAAGAAGAGAAAAACATGCCCAATACAGAATTCTTTAGATACCTCCAGATCAGGGCATTTTATAACAAAACCCCAATTCGGCCTAGGAGAACAAACTTCGAGCAGCTGTGTTCAAGAGGTACGGACACAAGGGGACTAACCTCTAGGATGTACAGGGAAATGATCTGTCCAGAGACAAAAGACGAACCCCGACTTAGTTATATGAGAAAATGGGAAGCCGACTTAGGGGAGACGTTAGAGGACGATGACTGGGACAGGATCCTACAGGCAGCAGCCAAAAGCTCTATCTGTACCACGTTAAAGGAGAACGCATACAAAGTCCTAATGCGGTGGTATTACACCCCAACAAAATTAGCCAAATTTGTCAGAGGTTACTCCCCGCTTTGCCCGAAGCAATGCGGAGTACGAGCTGACTTACGCCATATGCTGTGGTCTTGCACGAAGGTGGCTCCGATTTGGGCGGAAATTAGAGATTGGCTTCAAAGATTGATCGGAGTGGAGATCCCCCTGGACCCATGGCTGTTCCTTGTGGGCAGGCGGATCCGGGGGCTATCGAATGCCACTCATAAATTGATATCACACTTAGCAACAGGCACCAGATGTGAGATCGCAGCATTGTGGAGGCAACCGGAGGTACCAATTTTACCCAAAATTAGGAACAGAATTTGGTTTGTGTGCCGGATGGAACAATTGATGAGTTTGGTCAGTGACTCTGGCTCAAATTTTCTAAAAGTGTGATCGCCCTGGTTGGCCCAAATAGACATCCCGGGAGTAGATGCCACCACAATTTTGCAATGATAACCATAAATGCGTTCTCCTCTGACCAAATGGATTCTTGGCCACACAGTGACTAGGAAAACCCAAGGTATAGGGGAGCTCAAGGAAGTAGGGCCACTCCGATAGGCTGAGCCATTGACCCGGCACGCTAATACCAACAAGATACCGATAGAGAGGAAAGTGAAAAATGCTGTATCCGCCCAGCAGTGATCAAGGTCGCGTTCTGGACCCCCCCCCTTCCCGCCCCTCCCCTCATCCCGTTACCCTGCTGTCATGTTCGTTGGTTTGTTAAGTCTGTCACTTGTGTCACGTTTAGTGTTTGGAAACAAAGAAATGGTGAAGTTACAAATGCTAATGTGTTATAATGTATGCACCAAAACACCTAATAAAATCAAAGTTATAAAAAAAAAAAAAAAAATTTAGATTGAGCCATCTTGCTGCAACACAGGCTAGGCTGAGTCCCCGCTAGTGCTGAGCGGGCAACGCTTGCCGCGGTTACTTATATATATAGATTTATGTAAGCCCCCACTCACGCAGTGCGCGCGGGCACACACGCTCACCCGTGCTCGGTGCTTAAGTAAACAAAAAAACCTGACTTCCCCGCGCGCGTAAATGCTAGGTCACCCGGCACTCATGCTTGGGGCACTTTCCAAGCATGAGCACGCTCAGCGCCAGCGGGGACTCTGCCTTAGATTCCATTACAAATGTGTGTCAAAACCTATGGCATTAACAGAGTAAGGCCGTGCCTATAGTGCCGTCGTTGGCAACGGCGACACGGCGGGTGACATCACCCGTCTCCTTCGCCCCCGGCAGAAGTTATGTTTCGCCGGGCGGCGGGGTCGCGGGATTCCGCAATTTCATTTGTTCAAGGGCCGTCACGTGACGCGACAGCCCTTGAAAAATCTAATTTTGACGGCTTCCAGTTTCCGCGAAGGCGATGTCGCTCCGTCGCTTTGTCGCCGTCGCGTGCACTATAAGCGCACGCGGCGGCAATGTATTTGTTTTCGGGCGACGTCGCGTCAACGGCACTATAAGGCTAAGGTCCCGTTGCACGCGTCCGCACGGCTGGCTTGCTTGCCGGCGGCGCGTGCAACTCGCTGTACCGCGATCTGCGGTCTACAGGATACTTTTCTCGGAGCGGGGGGGGGGCGTGGCCAAATGGGTCGGGGGGGGCGCGGCCATGACGTGAGGGGGCGCGGCCATGACGTGAGGGGCCGGAGCGGGAGGTGGGCGGGAGTGGGAGGATTGACAGGGAGGGGGGGCGTGGCTTGAGCGGAGGGACCCGCTACTCTTCCCCCCCCTCCCTCCACGGGCTGCCACGGGCTGCAGGTAAGTAAAAAAAACACACACACGCAGGCACTCATACATACATACACACACACACACACACACACACACACACACACACACACACACACACACACACACACACACACACACAGGCAGGCACTCACGCACTCATACACACACACACACACACACACACACACACACACACACACACACACACACACACACACACACACACACACACACACACACACACACACACACACACACAGAGACAGGCACGCACGCACTCATACACACACACACACACACAGGGACAGGCACGCACACAGACAGGCACACACATACACACACTCATACACACACACACACACACAGGCACTCAGGCACACACATATACAGACAGGCACTCACCTGCTTTCACTCCACACTCCTCCCCGCTCCCCGAAGCCTCTCCTCCTCCCGCAGCCTCCCCTCCCCATTGGCTCACAGCCACACCACGTGACGCGTCGAAGCTAGGAAACACCATTCTGTGGTGTCTCCTAGCGGCTGACGCGCCAAAGCGTGTAATCAGCTGTGCAGCCAGTGGGGACCGGGACCGGCTCGCAAAGATTCCCCTGCTGGTGGGGAACTCGCTACATTGCCGCCCGCGCCAACGAGCGCAGCGGGTCCCAGGCCTAAGCGCGGCCTAAGGGCTTCGGGTGAGTAGTTAACTCAGCACTCAGTGGATTAGGACTAGACAGACAGAAAATATTGCTGTTTTTGTCATTGGAAATATTTTATTTCAGGCACAGGGTTGTAATCATTTTACCAACCAGCCGTCTGATCTGTTCACAGTTTGAATGTGTTAATATCATTAGACATCAATATGAAAATACAGAACAGGTACCAATTGTGGAAAGGTGTAAATATGTATAAAATGTGAGGAGAAAAATGTTCATCTATTTGGTGCTCTGTAAGAACCATATAACAGAAAGGAAGAAGAGTCTGCTTCTAGGAGTTATGCATGAAATTGTGACATTAACACATGGAAACTCCCAATGGAGTCAATGGACGTTTCTGCATGAGAGTGCCCCAACTGACACTATCACAGCTTAATGAATAACCACCTCTGTGTCCTAGAAGTGCTAAAGTGGCAAACTAATTTGCAAATTATAAGGAATTATTATCAAATGAGATTTCATTTAAGATCATTTGGTAATAATAATACATCCAGTTAATAACTGGGGGTTCTTGCTGACCAGTTGTAAAATGTAGAAAAAAATCTATCGAAGGTGCTGCTTAGGATCTTATAAACAAGGTAAGAACAACTTGGTGGAAGAAGCTAAGTGAAACTTGCCTTGGGTCGTACACATGACATGTGACATCACACACCGCGTGTAGCCTCGAGGCAGTCACAGAGAGAGGGGGAAACACTTACGAGCCCGCATCTGGGGTTTGAGGAGCAGGGCTAGATGATTAAGCTGCTATAGTATATTGCCCTGTTTCCCCCCTCCTCAGGGAGATTCTACAGTCTACTACAGTACATGGTCTGTGTGTATATGGTGCTGAGGCATACCTGTTTCAGGAGAACTGAGAAGCCGCGATGGTAAGGGGCAACAGGACAGGCTTATGATCTCTTGCAGGAGTTTCATTTCATGGGGCAGTGCCTCCAGCTGTAGTGTGCTCCCAGATTTCAGGACATCTGTTCCCATCACAACACCCTTTACATCTCCTGCCCAGGAACTGACACCCAGGCAGCGGTATATTGAACATGGGTCTTTATTTGGCATCTCTGCAGCAGCTCTTCATCCAGCAGAGTATGATTTCAGAAGTCCCAGACTTCTGGAGGGTGCATACCCCAATAGTAGTGGGGCATTTAGTCTTGATGGTCCCCAGTCATAAGCCTGGGGTGGCTAGCTCATTCACGCAATGGACGAGACTCGCAGCCCATGCTCTCTCCTTCAGCTTCAGAGCAAGACTCCTAAATTTGATACTCCCACTTGGAAGTCTCTGGAAGGGGCGGGCTCATGAGCTGTACCTATCCCTGATAGGCTTACACTGGCTATGAGTAACCACCTTACTCCATTTACAAGTGAAGCATAAGGGGGGTGTTACTGCCCTGAACGTACTAGGGGCTTACATAACAGATGCATTATGGGAGAAAGAGAGGTATTATGGGACATAACCTGTTACACTCTCCCCTGGGTGAAAATCCCAACAACCTTGCTTGGGGTCCAAATTTGTTGCACCATCCGTCATCCTCGGACCTACTGAATGACACAAATTTACACATAATTAGTATACATATCAGAAGAAAAAAAAAATATATATACATAAACCCATATCATTCACTGATTTCAGTGATTACATTTCAACACAACTAGGCTTCTTAACTGTCCGTCCATCAAAATCTTCCACCCACACTGAATAGACCCTGGAGGCACCGGCTTGCTGACGGACCTCCACCCTATCCATGTAGATACATGTCCCTATTAACCATTCCCTCATAATAGAACAAATTCTGCCGTGTCATGGCTCACAGGCTTACAATGTTTTGGCCAAAGGGTTAAACTAAATCACCCTTTTTCAAGAGTAAGTATTTTACTGTGTATTTTTGTCATATTGGATGTAGCATTGGACTTCTCTGTTGCTTCTTGTACACATTTGCCACGCTCAATAGCACTCCTTTTTGACACTTATATACATATATATTTTGTGGGGGCTAAGGGGTTTCCAAAATGAGCTTGCTGGGTGTGTTTAACTTATTTTCAGCTGTCTCAGCTGTTGGAGGTTAGTGGCTCCTCCTTCCCAGGTTTTAAACTCGCCCCTCCCCACTTCCCTAGTTTGCAGGTCCTTTACATTCTACTGGATATTGATCCAATGTTGGTCTTTCTCCCTCCTAATAGAGGTAAATGAGAATTTTAATTCTAATAGAGGTATATTAGTATTTTATCTGATAGTGTTAGGACCTGTGAACTGGGTCTGCCTTGTCGTGGCTCACAGGCTTACAATGGTTTGGCCAAAGGGTTAAACTAAATGACCCCCTTTCAAGAGAATATATAAGTATTTTACTGTGTATTTTTGTCATATTGGATGTAGCATTGGGCTTCACTGTTGCTTGTTGTATATGTCAATTGATCTGCCAGTTTCCACAAAAATTACATTTATTCCAGGAAGATTAATGTAAGAATGTTCCTATGCCTTTACCTAAGTCGAATAATATATTATTTATATTTCTTTCCGCTTCTACCCATTGTGTTACTTACTGTATAATATTCTCCCAGGAACTGATTGCAAAGGAATTTATGGGAACTTTAATGTTTTTTTTTCTGTAGTATATGTCCCTAGGTCATTGTTTTCTTTACAAATTCAGTTCTGCTGTTTAGTACTGAGCTGGAAGAAAGCTTGATTAGGCCAGGTCCCCAGTGGCTGCTGCGGCGAGCGCTACAGCATGCGTGCTGCACACAATGCACAGCACTCTATGGGGCCGGCCCCAGTCGGTGTGCGTGCGTGCGTGCACCAGGAGCAATGCGTGACCACCATGCGGCCGAACCAGACGCTTGATGTCATGGCCTCGCCCCTACCACGCTCCCCTCCTCCACCCCCCACCTCCCATCGGATCTCCCGCTCTGCTCTGAAAGCACCGCGACAGACCAGAGATCGCGGCTGAAACGGGTGCATGTGCTGCCAGGCGCTCCAGCACGCGTGCAGTCGTGACCACTGCCTAAGATTGTGCTGCTTGAATAGGTAATATAGTATTACTGTAGCTCTGTTAAAGCCATCGATTGGAGCAATATATCAGTTCAGGGTAAAAGCAAATACAAAATCCGCTTGTGAGCTCAGTCACATGTCTCAGACAGGTCCACATCCCTTGCCTTTCACCATTATCTCTTAGCATACCATGCTTCCATTGCAGCCAGGAATTCTGGGTAATGACATGCAGAGCATTACAGTATGTCACTTTTTTTTTTAATCCAATCCATTTTAACATGGATCTCTATAAACCTACAGTATGTCTGCTGGATTGCACAGCTTTTTCAGCACCGCCTGGGTTAAAGAAGAGCATTACCAGTAAACTTACTCACAGACAGCTGTTTTGACCTTTTGGGCCTCAGCAGTGTGAGAATAGTTTACTGACTTTGCAATGTGAAGCTAGTAGTGGTTACAACCAGACACAAAGTTATGGTGAGTGAAACAGTGACAAAGACCCTCTACTGTACAGAAAATAAATAGACCACCTGTGAGCACATTCACATGTCTCAGACCTGCCTCAAACCTGCCTTTCCCCATCCTCTCTTAGGGCTTCATTCTAGGAGCTTCGATGAGTTTGCTGCTATCTCGCAAGGTTTGGCATGTTCTCACCAAACGGTTTGAAATTTATCACGGTATTCAGAAAGAATGTGAACCCCTCTCGCCGTGAGATAGGAAAATGCCAGAACCGTGCGGCGTAGCAGCAAAGTCATCAGAGATTTTTTGTAAATTCTCCCATCTGCGATTTTTATCGCAATCTGAGCTGCACAGGGAGACCCGCCACTCCCTGCACAGCTGTCGTAGGCAATCGCAGGGGTTTTATTAAAATTTGAATACTAGTAAGCGGGACCAGGGGGTCTCCGGAGCAGAACCGCATTGATTTCAGGGTCGGGTACACACTGTTTCACGAGATACAGGTATGGGGTGCCGTTATCGCCTATGCGTTTAAATGTCCTGGTCATGTGACATTTAAACATTGCATGGGGATACTAGCACCCCATAACGGGGCCTGTATCTCGGGAAGCAGTGGGTCCCCAGTCCTGAAATCAACGTGGTTCTGCTCCGTGGACCCCCCGCTCACGCACACTAGTATTCAAATTACTCTTAGAGAAAACGCGGAGGTTAGGGAGTGATCACAAAACCACACCAATTGAAAAAAGTAATAAGTGAATAATTATGGTAATCAAAAATGTGGGTGCAAACTGTGAACTGAAAAGTGAATCAGAAAAAAGGGGTGGGGAAGGAGAGCACAAAATGAATGTGCCTCCTAAAAGAATTCACTATACTGCACTCCTACATTGTATAAAATTTAACTTTTAATACATTTCCTTAAAACATATGTTACCAAAACGTCGTGTAATGTGAATGTCTTCCAATCTCAACCACAATAAACTGTTTGGGATTATTCCAACATACATTCATTGACACAGATGCTTAGTATTGATAATTTAATTTAATTTATTTTTAATTCACATTACACGACGTTTTGGTAACATATGTTTTAAGGAAATGTATTAAAAGTTAAATTTTATACAATGTAGGAGTGCAGTATAGTGAATTCTTTTAGGAGGCACATTCATTTTGTGCTCTCCTTCCCCCCCCTTTTTTCTAGTATTCAAATTACAATCAAAACAGCTTCATTGGCAATGAAGAGGTTCAACTTGAATAGCCTGTTTATTGGGGGCAGAGGGGGTGGATAAAAGGGGTAGTTGCCCCAGGGTGGGTAGTTAGGACTTCGGGAAAGGTTTGCGAGAGTGGTTAACCCCTTCACTACCATAGCGGTGGGAACCACTAAGGTAATGAAGGGCTTAACTCATCCCGCAACCCCAAGGCCTAAACACCCACCATGGGCCAAATGCCACCTTCATTCACCCCGCTAGCCACAATAAACCGGGCACTGGTAGTTAACCCCTTCATTGCCTTAGCGGTTAGCCGCTAAGGTAATGAAGCTACCTGTAATTGTATTTTTATTGCAACGTTCTCCGGAGCTGATATTAATGTGTGTCAACGCTGGAGACCCCCCCGCATCATTCCGATGCAGGAAAAGGCATTTTATTTTCTGACCTGCTTTCTGATCCCTTCCAGAGCTCCGATGAGATTATCGAGGTTACTAGAAGAGCAGGATTTTTTGTTAATCAAAATAGCGCTATTTGGATTTTTGCAGCTCCCGCACCATGTGTTTGGCCAGAGGCCAGTAATTGTGAGAAAATGCCTTCCCCGCACGATTTAACCAACTCATTGAGGCTGTCTGAATAGCTACCTAGCAAATTGTTGCGATAGCTGCTCAAATTCCTTGATGAGTTGGTTATCGAAGCTGCTAGAATAGGCCCCTTAGAATACAATGCTTCCCATGCAGCCAGGGATTCTGGGTAATGATATGCACATGAGCACTTACAGTGTGTCACTTTTTGCTTTTTATGCATTTTATCATGAATCCCTTCAGGGAAAAAGGAAAACTGTGTATAAAGGGAATAGTCTCACAATTGCCTGCTTCAAATAAACTGCCAAGAAAAGGGTTGTGTTTTCTTTCACATGCTGTTTTTTCTATTATTGTTTTTTTTTTTAATTGTCAAATGAACAGAGAAGGATTATCGACTAATTCTCGTACACTCAGTGCAGATGTTGGATTAAGCAAGAAGGAAGGATATTGCCCTTGCCGCAAGCTAATTTTATATCTCTATAAGTTGTCTGTCTGAAAGAAAAACAGTGTCTTACTGTAGAGCTTTTCTAAATGAAGGAAGAATGGTTAATATCGTAAGATTGATGGTGGTTATTACACAAGACTGCTTAATAAACTTGGCCTTGAAAACAACACACTTGATTTTATAGTGAAACTAATTTCATATAAGATCACTTGGATGTCTGCATGTAAATCAATGGCTGGGCCAAATTATAGATACAAAAGAAATATTTTGGTTAGTATTTTACAATGTTATCTAGCATTTTTTATTTACTTTTAATCCAACTGGTGAACAGTGCAATTCCTTTGCTGGCTGTAACTGTTATATTGTAAAAAAATAAAATATATATCCCTGTTGGAGATGCGTGCAGAGGTTATTGGAACAGGAGACATTATTAAGGAAAAACAAATGTAGGCCGTTATTAGCCACCACTTTCACAACATAAATAGCTTATCAACAGCACAAAACATGGTTAAAAGGAAAACAAAAGTGCGTGGTTTACGGGTAACGTAGAAAGCAGACCACACCATGAAGAAGCGGGTGCCCCCCCCCAACATCCTCCCCCCCACCCCCCCAGGAAAATATATAACAGGTCGAAATAGAATCTATAATGTGTCACCGCTCCATATGCATGGTAGTGGAACTCACAAATATTTTGAAGCACCGTCTAAGTGCAATACCACGCATTGTATGGGGATACTATGTCATAGCGCTAATCAATACTCTGTTGTAATGCCCTCGGAGAAATGTCATTGTTGCTACGCTGGATCTACCAATCTCCCTGAACCAGGGACCTTCGGAGTTTCGTTTTGTAAGAGGAAAAGCGTAAAGTGTCAGCATTCAATGTGAAACTATGCATGGGATTGAAGTCACTCCCCCACAAAGACCCCCTCCCCTCTGCCCCCCTCCCCCCATCCTCTTCCCCCCCTTCCCCCCTCCCCCCCACCAGGAAAATATACAACAGGTCGGAATAAAATCTATAATGTGCCACCGCTCCATATGTATGGTAGTGGAACGCACAAATATTTTGAAGCACCGTCTACGTGTAACACCACGCATTGTATGGGGATCATATCTCATAGCGCTACTCAATACTAAGTTGTAATGTCCTCTGAGAAATATCATTGTAACCACGTTGGATCTACCAATGTCCCTGAACCAGGGACCTTGGGAGATTCGGTATGTAAGAATGAAAGCCGGAAAGTGTCAGCATTTAATGTGAAAGCATGCATGGGATTGAAGTCACTACCTCACGATGATCCCCACCCCCTCCTCCTCCCCCCCTCACTGCCCCCCTGCCCCCCCTCTCCCCCTCCCTTCCCCCCCTCTCTCTTCCCCCCCTCCGCCCCTTCCCCCCCCATCCCCTCCCCCACACCAACACCCCCCCACCCCACACCCTAGGAAACCATGTGACACTGCAAAGCCTGAATGACGGCTAGCATAATCACAAAACTAAACCGTTACTACTGTTAGAGAGCCTACATAACCATGGAAAGCACGATATGCAACACTTCAGAGTAGATTTCAGAATTTTTTACTGTTATATGTGTTGGGAAGGGTTAATGTTTGTTGAACCCACAAATGTCACGAAGAACCATCTAAGACAGATATGTACCAGAATGTAATGGGAATAAGTTTGCACCTTCCCCATCTTCCCCCTACCCCCATCCACCCTCCCCTCCTCCCCCCCCCTTTTTTTTCACTCTCTCACCCATAAAGCAACAGCTACCTATTTACGATGCCCCCCCACCCGCCCCCCCAAGAAATAAGACTATACTCCCCACCACCTACCTAAGGAAGGATATAACCTATAAAGTTCTTCTGAGTCCGTGACCTCCCCCCTTTTGTTACACCTCCATCAAGGAGCCAACAGATTCCTCCCTTTGGGCCTTAAGCCCAAATGCCGGTCAGTACAACCGGTAGAGACCATGAGAGACCACTGTTAGGTCTCCTTTCACACTACCTCCACCAGTCGGTTCTGTCCCGACTGGTTCCCCTGCACCCCCCCCCCCTGTCCCCCCTACCCCTTGGAGCACCAATTCAGACCTCTCACACAAGCAGTACCTTTCCCCCGTAAAGAACAAGGTCCCACATAGGGCTCAATACACTCTCCCTAGTGGGAAGGGAGTCAGACCTAGAGAGACCAAACAATCCCATTATAATGGCTAGCCAAACCCCAATAAACCTAATATCACTAAACGTGAAAGGCCTAAACACCAACAAGAAAAGAAGATTAGCTCTCCAAGAGATGAAAAGTTCTAAAGGCGACATTATATTTCTCCAAGAGACACACTTTACATCACAAGAACTGCCCAAATTATTCAGTAAGGCCTTCCTCACGGGTTATTTTTCATCGTTTAACTGTAAAAAGAGAGGCGTTGCAATTTTAATCCATCAGGGAACACCATTCAATCATATCAAAACAACCACAGACCCAGAGGGTAGATTTCTGATAGTATATGGTTCGCTAGCTGGTTCACGCATAGCCCTGATCAACATATACACACCCAATGACAATCAGACAGAATTCCTGGGAGCACTAATGGAAAAGATTGACCCGAGCAATCTGTCCTCAATGGTAGTGGGTGGTGACTTTAACATGGCCCTAAACCCCCTAGAAGATAAATCAACCCTATTAAACAGACCACACGCAAAAGCCTCTCAAAGGCTGGGGAAGAAGTTTAAAGAAATTATGGAGGAATACTCTCTGGTAGACATATGGAGAACACAGCATAGGGGCCAGAGGGATTATACTTTTTTCTCCTCGCCTCACCAGACCTACTCGCGTATAGATTACTTCTTCGCAACCACAACAATCCTAGAAGCCTCAACGGCCTCGAGTATAGGCCCGATTACATGGTCGGATCACGCCCCAATAACAGTGTCCCTCTCAACGCCCTTCGTTAAATCCAGATCGTTCAATTGGAAACTTAACGACTCCTTATTGAACTACCCCGAGGTCAAAAAAGAAATAAAAAGCACAATCAAAGAATACTTCACCCATTATCCTGAGTCAGTCACCTCTCCGGCAGTACTGTGGGAAGCCTATAAGGCAACAATCAGAGGCACCATCATTTCTATTGCATCCCACAGGAAAAAAAACAAAATAAAATCCCTCAGAGATCTGACAGACAAAATTCTAAAACTAGAACATAAACATAAAACGAACCCATCCAAAAAAATATACAAAACACTAACCTCGGCCAGAGAGGACCTTAAAAAATTACAACTAGAGGACGTAGAAAAATCACTACGTTGGACCAGCCAAAAATACTACGACAAGGGTAATAAGGCTGACAGACTTCTTGCCAGTAAATTAAGAGGCGTACAGAAGAGATCGCAAATCACAGCCATTAAGAGTAGGTCTGGTGAGACCATATACAATGATAAAAGAATCACAGATGAGTTCACTGCATATTATAAAGAACTCTACAACCTAAAAATCCAGGGAGATAAATCACCCGACACAAACTCTATAACAATTAATGATTACCTTTCAAAATGTCAACTTCCTAAACTCACAGAAGAAGAAAACGAAATACTGAACGCAAAAATAACTAAAAAGGAGTTGACAGATGCAGTAAAAGCGTCTAAGATCTCTAAAACCCCTGGCCCAGATGGTTTCTCCAATGCCTATTACAAACGATTCCTCCCGATCCTATCAACCCACCTCCTGACATTGTTCAATTCCTTCATGGACAGTTCCCCAATCCTACCCTCCATGGCCAACGCCAACTTAGCTATAATACACAAGGACGGCAGGACCCACTACAGTGTGGTAGCTACCGCCCTATCTCATTATTGAATAACGATCTGAAACTATATAGCAAGATCCTCGCCAATCGTCTGAACCCAATTTTACCAAGACTGATAAATATCAACCAGGTTGGATTCATCCAAAACCGGCAGTCTGCCGATAACACGCGCAAAATCATAGACATAATTGATCATGCCCGCATCACAGACTCCAAAGCAGTCGTATTAAGCCTCGATGCAGAGAAGGCGTTTGACAGAATTAATTGGAAATTTCTGGACCATACAATGATTAAATTCGACTTCAACAGCACATTCTTAGAGGGAGTCCGAGCACTCTGCATCTGCCCCTCAGCGATGGTCAAACTCCCAGGAGGCCCGGTAAAGGCCTTTGAGATAAAGAACGGCACAAGGCAGGGGTGCCCCCTGTCCTCTCTTCTTTTCGCCCTCACAATAGAACCATTGGCGGCAAGAATACGGGACAATGCCGACATCCAAGGCATACAAATTGGCAATACCAACTATAAAATTTCCCTGTTCGCTGATGACGTTATCCTCACACTATCTCACCCCCATCTCTCTCTCCCCAACCTACAAAAAGAGCTATCCGATTTTGGCAAGATCTCGGGCTACAAAATTAATAGCGATAAATCAGAGGCCTTGAATCTCAATCTGTCAGAATCAGAGATACAATTACTAAAGCTAAACTTCAACTATCGATGGAGTCCTTTATGCATAAAATATCTGGGAGTGAATGTATCAAAGGACTACCGTTCCCTATATCAATGTAACTATCCACTCCTCTTTGACAAAATCAGGAGGGACTTGGATAAGTGGGAACAGTATCAAATTTCCTGGATCGGAAGAATGATCTCAGTAAAAATGAATGTACTCCCGAGACTATTATACTTTTTCCAGACACTTCCGGTCCGGGTCCCGGGGTCAGAATTGAAAGACATCCAAAACAGAATATTCAAATTCATTTGGCAAGGAAAGAGACCCAGGGTAGCAAGATCGGTTCTAACAGCTCCAAGGAGCAAGGGAGGTATGGGGGTGCTAGATATCTCAAGGTATTACCGAGCAGCGCAACTGAAACAAGTGGTGGAGTGGAACTCGGATCCGGACCAGCTATGCTGGCTAAAAATCGAGTCTCACTATGCTAAAACGCCTTCTCTGCAAGCGAGTCTGTGGGCAACAGATAGTAACGAAAAGGGGGCCAACAAATTCAAACTAGGAGCCATGGACCATACCTTGAACATATGGAAGAAGTCCAAAACTAAATATGCACTTTTAACTACTAGCTCACAACTTACTCCATTATACAACAATCCGGAGTTCCCCCCAGGGTGCCACACCAGGCAATTCGAGCGTTATATGAATAGGGGAATTAGGACGACGCATGACCTACTAAGCGACAAGAAGCTCCTGAGCTTTCAGGAGCTACGAAACAAATTCAAAGCCCCTGACCTAGACACGTTCAAGTTCCTCCAAATCCGACATTTCATACAAAAATTGGCCCCAACATTAGAATTTCCATCACTCACACAATTCGAAAAACTATGCCAGGGCAACGCACATTAAAAGGGTCTTATTTCACAAATCTATGCAATTATAGAAAAACAAGCGAGCCCCACAAAACACGATTACATGCTCAAATGGGCAGTGGAACTAAACATACAAATAGACAGCGAGGATTGGGAAGAAATATGGGAAGCGGCATCAGGAACATCTATCTGTACTAGCATTAAAGAAAACATATACAAGATAATGTTCCACTGGTACCTCACGCTTGTAAGACTGAAGCAAATCTACCCTCTGGCCTCTGATATATGCTGGAGAGGCTGTGGACAAAGAGGAGACATGGCCCATATTTGGTGGCTATGTCCAGAAATTCAGAAATATTGGCACAAGATTCAAAATCTAATAAAAGAGGCCACAGACCTCACAATCCCCCTAGATCCACTGACCTACATACTGGGCAGACCAATAGATGAGATTGACTGCCCAGTATGGAAATTAATCTCTTCATTCTAACCGCAGCCAGATGCTCAGTGACGCTCTCTTGGAAGAAAATTGCACCCCCACAATACAAATGGTCAGGAAGAGGGTAAACAAGGTCATGCTAATGGAGAAACTGACGGCATTCCTCAACCACTCAACAGAGCGGTTCTATAACATTTGGGAACCATGGCTGACCCACTAAAAATAGTCACTACACCCCCCCCCCCCGCTCCCCAATATCGGCTATGAGGAAGGACAATGAGAAGGGCACTCCAAGGGGATGGGGAAGACCCCAGGACCCTCCCCCTCCCTCCCCTCATTCCCTCCCCCTCCCACACTGCGCTTCCCCTCCACCCCCCCACTCTTTCTTCTCTTTCGGGAGCCTAGTCACTGGGAACACTGAAGGGCCCGAGTGAACAACAATACGCTCGGGTGGTCACCCTGTGCCCCCTCCCCTCTATCAACCCCCCCGTTAAAAAAGAAAAAAAATGAAAAAGAAAATACTTATTACGGCAGTGTGTTAAGGGAACGGTAAAAAAAACAAAAAAAAAAAGGAAAACAAAAACTGACATAACTTGGATAGGGTGTTTCTTGGTCTAGTCAGTGCTCCCTATCTATAGGTTGGGGGCAAGGCCCCTTACCAACAACAACCATATAAAAACAGAGTGAAGGTCAGGGATCTTTCACTGGGGTAGGGGTCTGGAAGTCCTTGTGCATGCTTCTCTCCCCAGTGAAAATAGAAACGAGGGCGGAGCACTGCCAACAAATTGGAGGAGGCGAATATAGAAAAATATGAAAATATTTATTAATCAAACAGATCCTAACAGACCCTTTGATAGCAACACAACACACCTACGCATTTCGGGCAACACGCCCTTTCTCCACCTTGAGAACCCGAGGCTCCCCTTCTTCAAACTCTCAATGCCAGTCAGTGTCTTTACTCACTGTGCCGCTCCGTCTCTTTCCTACCATCAAATTTTAAGTTATGGTGGGTGAAAAAGGCAACAAGAAACCTCCACCGTACTGCATATAGCAAATAAAAAGAGCACTTGTGTGCACATTTACATGTCTTAGACAGGTCTGCAACCCTGTCTTTCACCATTATCACCTAGCATACCGTGCTTCCACTGCAGCAAGGGATTCTGGGAAATGACATGCAAATGAACACAGTGTCACCGTTTGCCTGAAATCCATTTTCACATGGAACTACTATAAGCTAATGCTCGCTGTTAACATAGCTTTTAAGCACAGCATGGGAATCGGATACAAAGCCAGAGAAACCACTCGCAGACATGTTTCAACCTTAATGGGTCTCATCAGTGTGAAGTTGGTTGAAAATCCTACAGCCTTGAAAATTGCAAAGCCAGTACAACCAACCTCACTGGGTGGGTTTGGGTGGAACAATTCTCTATCAGTGGTTTGTATTAAACTTCTCTATACATTATAAAAAAGTTTTTTTTTTATTCCAGAATGGGACTACTAGATAGTTCAGTTATTGGATAAGAAACCTTTTTTTATAATGTATAGAGGGGTCAACCTGCAAGCAACTACCACCTCCCACTACAGAGACCAGGAAGGTGTCCAGCGGGTCCTGGACATGGACACTAGATTACACAGACTCACAGCTGATTACATATGCAGGTGAAAGAAAAACGGAGACTTATGTTATCAGGCGAATATACGTTTAACGTTTCTGTGTGAGTGTTCAGTTTTATACATTTATTGATTGAATACATCCATATAAAGATATTTTACATTGTTTGCGCCCCCTATTTTTATTTGAGGTTCTATTGAAGAGGCTTGGTATCCTGACATCTGGGGCAGCATTGGGTTTACATCCTTTCAAAGTACAAGAAACTCTCAAGGATGCCATTTAGATATACATTGTATCCCCTTTTTATGTAACACTAGCTTTGTGTGGCCACAATTGTGTCCACATGAAAGGGTATTACGTTTTTCCTATTTGTGTGTTTGCTGCACATGTCTGCATCTACAAGGACACATCCGTGGTTTGTATTGCACATTTTTTGTTTTTGTAATTGATTTTACATTAATACAGAATCAAGAATATTGGGTTTTGTGTGTTTCCGGAAGTAATAAGCAATGGTTTTGATGCATTAAGATTAACATCATACGTACATGAGAGTATATAAATAATTAATAAAATATAACTCCAGATAATAAGTGGACCCATACCTACAGTAGCGCACCAGTAGACACACATGAGTGCGGATACACAGGAACACATTTTTTTCTTTTATCGCCATTGCCCTGTTCAGATGGAGTTAGGCCTTGGATATAGAGGGTGCGCGCGCGACGGAGCGCATGGCGTTGTGCGCGCCTGTCAGCCGAGCAATCTGTGGACTGAATCCACAGCGACGGGAAGGCATGGTGGAGGCGTGGCCGTGATGTCACGAGATTGGTTCGCCCTCATTGGCTGAACCACTCAGATGACCCGGCCATTGCGCGACAAAATCAAAATCTTTTGTCGGCTCAAAACGCTGCAGCTGCCTCGCGCGCACGGTCGTGTGCTCTATGGCCTTCCTCAAAGAGGTGCGTAAGAAACAAAAAAGAAAAAATGGGGGCACTCAGAAAAAAACAGTTCCAACACACATAAGTATAATGATGTGTTATGATGCTAAAAAGGGGGTGGGTGTAAACCTGGAATGAGGATGAAGCCAGTGACCATATAGAAAACTCATGCAATGGTTATTGGCTGAAAGTGGAGCAATTTAAACACAGTAGTGACTATAGGGAAAATGGCAATGCAAAACCACTAGTTGTGGTACATTAAGTGACATGAAGTGACATTAACAATTGTGTTTTGTGTCTATGCTTTATCTTTGTCATCGCATATTTCATTTATAAAATTGGTTTTATTCATATCCCCCTTGTTTGCGCCTCTCTTTTTCTTTCTGAAGCTCATAGAGGTGCGGCCTGTTGGTCGCAGTCACGCGCAGTATGGACACAGCCTTAGTTTGCAGATATTCCAGTTAGTCCTGTTGTACCTTTTAATTAACTATATCACCGGCTTCGTTCCAATCTGAACAAAATGCAGGAGCATAACTCATGTCACTAGCAGCCCTGATGCTAGCACCATCATACGAACAATAGAATCATAGAGAAAAGAAAAAAGTCAAAACAAACAAGGTGTTGACTGTCGCTATAGAATAGCACCACTTCATAATATGGGCCTCAATTACAGCAGGTGCTTACCAATTTTATTTGGATAGGGCATAGGGGATGTTTTGGAATTCATTACATTTTTTTGGTTTCGAATAAATGTGCATTAGTGTAGCTTCTATTTTCCAGCATGGAGACTTCCAGAGATAATTCCTTATAAGTCATTGGGTCAATTAAAACACTCACTTTTGTTTTTTAAAGTTCAGGTAACATTCAGAAGAACGAGGCCAAAGTGAACATTATTTCTAAACTTAGTTTGTAAAAAATGATGCTCGCTATGACCTTACGAGTGCTAACCTGAGAGTTTCCTAATATCTAACTCATTAAGACAGAAAGAAGCAATAAATGAATACATTAAACTGAATACAATTTCCTGCATTGTATTACAGGTAATTGACCCAAGTGATCTGAGAATATGTGGCCTGAAAGAAATAGCGATATTAAGCTCATTAAAAATATTTATTAATTGTAATTGAAACAGCCTCTCAACATTACTTGGAGAGAGAGACTATAAAACTGCTTCATACAACTCAGGTACCCACAAGTACAACTACATAACATCAAGCTTTTCTCCTGGCAAAACGTAGATATCAGCAATGCAAAATATATTTGTAAGTCTTCTTCAGTTTAGCATTGTGATACGTTGATGGTTTTTGGTGTGCACTAAAAAGCTAATTTAGACTTTTTCGGGGGATGTATCAACGTAACAAAAGTGGGAACAGAAGTTTTCATAGATGCAGTGCTCCCTTTTCCCCTTGCGTTTGCGTCAAATGTAAGAGTTTTTTTTACAGTTGATGCAAGTTATTAATCAAAAAAAATTACGCCGTCTCCTTTTTTTCCCACCACAGCTGCAAGATTAAAAAAGTGACGCAAGTTTTGTCCACTTTGCTGCAAACTTTCCTTGATTCATACCCCCCCCCCCATTGTATTTAAATTGTATTTTATAATGTGTTTGTCAGTAGGGCTTGTATGGAATGAAAAGAATAAGTAACACTCTTTTTTCAATTTTCCTTAAATCTCAAACATGGAGAATTAACAACATCACTCAAACGATATGTAATGAATGGCATTTTCTGCAACCTCTTGCTTTCTCATCTGGAAAGGTGTTGTGACCCTTTAGACAACATTTGGATGGCGGGATGCAGGTAAGGAGGTGAATAAGAACATCAAACTAGAGATCAGAGAAGAGATCAGATGTGTGTGGTATTGTAGAGCTGCTTGTTATCTTGGATCCCATTGGGGAGAGAATGGGAAAGCATTACAGATTACATTAATGTAGGTGATCTATTATATTTAAGTGGTACTAGGGTCAGCAAAAATGTGGTTTATACATACAGTAAAGGTAAAGAAAAGTATGGTTTGTAATTTCTTAAAAATAACTCGTTTTAATTAAGTTTCTTTCATTTGCTACAGATCATTAGTCAGTGAGTTGTACATCGCTAAGTCCTATGAACACACCCCAGATTGACACATACAGAGCACACACCTTGAACACTGAGAAATGAATTGCAAATTGCAGCCGGATTGGTGATACCTGCCCTTAAAGTCTGTCAGGAGCCAGGTGCCACGCACCTTTACCCGCAGGCGCACAGCCCCCCTACCTGCTCTGATGGCCGCTGATGGGGCTCAGGACTCGCGCACTCCTGCTTCCTCCGCGCATGCGCGCGGCTCATTCTCGCGCATGCGCGCGGCTCATCCTCGCGCCAGACGGTGTTCCCACGCGAGCGCACGCCGGCTGGGTTCACAGCAGGAGTTCCCGCCTCCGGATCGTGGCACACACTCCCTGTGCACGGCGCACGCGCGTGATGTGCGCGCCACGTACCCGAGCTCCATGGCAACAGGCACTTAGCCTATCATTGGCTCCGCACTGACACTCCCCCGGTTCCGCCTCCGGTTCAGATTGGACCGTCTCACCTATTTAGGCTCAGCAGTGCCACTGGCACATTGGCTGAGCATAAGCTTCCTGTTCCTGTGCTTACCTCTCTTGTCTCCTAGATGTCCTGCCTTGTCTTGTTTGATCTCCTGTGTACCGACCTTGGCTTGCCTTTGGACCACCGCTTCTCTGGAACCCCGACCTTGGCTATCCTTGACACTCCGCAACTATCCTAACCTGTACTCGGCTCTCGGACCTCGACCATTCTACCTTCTCCTGCACCGACTCCAGCGACTAGCACCTCCAACATTCCGAATTTCTCCTATCCTCACCTCGGCAAGTATCCCTGCTCCTGTCCCGGTGAGATCAACTACGCACACTCAAGACCGGATCCCCGTGCCTGTCGGTGGTGTTTTCTCTATTCCCACCTCAGTACCGAGGGTCTCGTCTAGTTTGTGGTGGGCACAGCGTGACAGTATGCTCAGCTCCACAGACATAGATCCCTCTGAGGTTGGATACATCTTGGCGTCACATGCCACCATGTTTTCCAAATTGGAGAGATTTTTGGTTCAGTCCAGCCGCCGCATGGATTCACTGCAGCAGGATGTTAGATACCTTACGGTCCAGGTGCAGAACATTTCTGCTCCCACTCCCTCGATTCCTCCCACTGAACCACCAGTAGGTGTTTCGCCTTCCGAACCCAGACTCCCATCACCCAACCGATATTCTGGAGACCCCTTGGAATGTTGCGGGTTCTTAAACCAATGTTTCATCCAAATCGAGATGATACCCACTCGCTTCCCCTCTGCAAGATCCAAAATAGCCTATATTGTTTCTCTTCTCACAGGTGACGCCTTGGCTTGGGTCTCTCTCATCTGTGAGCAGAGGACGGATCTCACACATGATATCGGGCGATTCGCCAAGGAATTTCATCGTGTCTTCGACACCCCTGGGCGTAGAGTGACGGCTGCCTCTTCCCTCTCCCACATCATCCAAGGGACCCGCCCAGTGGCCAGGTATGCCCTGGAATTTCGCACCATTGCTTCTGAGACGGGCTGGAATAACGAGGCCCAGTCCTCCGCCTTTTGGCAAAGTCTCTCGGAGTCGCTCAAGGACGAACTTGCTGCTCAAGAACGGCCATCCGATTTGGAGGAGCTCATTGCGCTCTGTATTTGCGTGGACCAGCGCATCCAGGAGTGAAGAGCAGAACGTTCGCGACACCGACAGCTTCCCATCAGACCGCACGCCTTCCATCTTCCTTCTCCAGAACCCATTTCCTCGGATGCTCCGGAGTCCATGCAACTAGGAGGGAATAAGCTATCTCCTGCCGAGAAAAAGTGCTGCCGGTCCGCCGGGCTCTGCCTCTACTGCGGCAACCCTGGACACCAAGCCCTTTGCTGTCCCCTCAAATCGGGAAACGCCAGCTTCCAATGAGTCCCCTTGGAGTCTCATTGGGAACACTCTCTCGCTTCCCCATTAAAAAAGAAAAGATCCTCCCTAGTAGGATCCTGATTCCCGTCTCTCTTGACACCGGGACTTTTTGCATTCCAGCCATGGCCTTCATCGACTCCGGATCTGGGGGCAACTTTATAGATCAAGGATTCACCCAGAAGAACAACCTTCCCCTCATGAAGAGGAAGGACTCCATGGGGTTAGAGGCCATCGATGGAAGGCCACCCCAACCGGCCTTCATTGTCCTCCGGACCATTGAACTGTCTCTCTCTATTGACGGGACCCATGTGGAGAGGATTTCACTCGATGTCATCCACTCGCCTTCTGTAGAGGTTATCCTGGGGCTTCCGTGGCTTCAATGCCACAATCCTCTCATCAACTGGACCAACGAGCAGCCCATCACTTGGAACACCCAGTGTGCCACGTCCTGTGCTCCCTCAATGCAACAGATGTGCAGTCTGACGACACCCATGGTGGAGCAAGCCTCCTTACCTGAGGTCTACCTGAACTTCCGTGATGTCTTTGACAAGGTCAAATCCGAGGTATTACCCACACACCGATCCTTTGAATGTCCTATGTACCTTCTACCCGGTTCCATTCTTCCCAGAGGGAGATCCTACCCACTTTCTCTCCCTGAGACCAGAGCCATGTCTGATTACATACAGGAGAATCTTAAAAAGGGGTTCATACGCAAGTTTTCTTCCCCTGCCGGAGCAGGATTCTTTTTTGTAAAAAAGAAAGATGGCACCCTCCGCCCTTGCATCGACTATAGAGGCTTGAACAAGATTACCCTCAAGAATCGGTACCCCTTACCATTAATCTCAGAACTTTTTGACCGTTTACATGGAGCAACAATTTTCACCAAGCTAGATCTTCAGGGCGCCTACAACTTGGTAAAGGATTCGGCAGGGCAACGAGTGGAAAACGGCATTCAACACGTGAGACGGCCACTATGAGTCATGCCGTTCGGCCTTTGCAATGCTCCAGCGGTTTTTCAAGATTTTGTTAACGAGATTTTCAGAGTCCTTCTCAATCACTTCATGATCGTATATCTCGACGATATTCTAATCTTTTCCAAATCACTCCCGGAGCACATCAACCATATCAAGCAGGTACTAGTCCGCCTCCGTGAGAACCACTTGTATGCCAAATTGGAGAAATGCCAATTTCACCAAAGTTCTACTTCATTTCTTGGTTACATTGTCTCGGACGTTGGGTTCTCCATGGACCCCGCCAAACTCAAAGCGGTCTTGGATTGGCCTATTCCTAAGTCTCTCAAGGCCATTCAAAGATTCCTGGGCTTTGCCAACTATTATAGGAGATTTATCTGGAACTTCTCATCCATTGTCGTTCCCATTGTTGCCCTTACTAAGAAGGGGGAAGATACTACCTCTTGGCCTTCTACAGCCACTCAATCCTTCAAACACCTTAAAAAGGCCTTCATCTCGGCACCCATCTTGACTCATCCAGACACCAGCCTCCCATTTAACCTCGAGGTGGACGCCTCGGACATTGGAGCTGGAGCCATCTTATCCCAGATGAAGTCTCCCCAGGCCAGGCTTCACCCCTGTGCATTTTTTTATAAAAAAATTTCCACAGCCCAACAGAACTATGACGTCGGCAACCGCGAGTTACTGGCCATCAAGCTCGCTCTGGAGGAGTGGAGACACTTGCTTGAGGGTACGGAGACCCCTATCACCATCCTTACAGATCATAATAACCTTCTTTATATTGAGACTGCACAGCGTCTAGGAGCTCGTCAAGCTAGATGGTCACTTTTTTTCCGCGCTTTAATTATATAATTTCTTTTATACCAGGATCAAAAAATTTGAAGGCCGACGCACTTTCCTGCCAGTTCATTGTCGAGAATAAGCCGGAGGTCAAAATGGAGACCATCCTTTCAGCTAAATACATTCTTGCTGCTAATACCTTTGACGTGCTAGACAAAATTCTCGCAGATCAGGCCAACATTCCGGAGGTTCTAGAGTTTCCTGACGGTCGTCTTTTCGCTGCACCTCGCTTTCGCAAGAGGATTCTGGAATTGGGTCACTCTGCTAGATCTGCAGGACACCCAGGGGCCAAGAGAACATCCGACCTTATCACTCGAACCTTCTGGTGGCCAAGGATTAATTCAGACGTAAAGGAATTCGTCAAAGCATGCCTTACTTGCTCCCGCAACAAGACGCCCCGTAACAAACCCCAAGGACTTCTACACCCCCTTTCTGTTCCCGATCGCCCTTGGAACCACTTGGCCATGGACTTAATTGTGGAGTTACCCGTCTCCAAGGGTATGAATACCATTCTGGTGATTATCGACCGTTTTTCCAACCAACTCATTTTGTTCCTCTCATAGGTTTACCAAACTCTTCTTCCCTTGCTGATATTTTTGTCCAAGAGGTCTTTCACCTTCATGGAGTTCCATTAACCATCGTGTTCGATCGGGGTCCCCAATTTATTTCCAAATTCTGGCGTGCTTTTTCCCAAAGACTAGGCATCTCCCTTCATTTCTCCTCCGGATATCACCCACAGACTAATGGGCAGACAGAGAGAACCAACCAGACGCTGGAGCAGTACTTACGCTGTTTTATCTCGGATACACAAGATGATTGGGTAGACCTCCTCCCCTGGGCAGAATTCACCCACAATTCCCTACGGAATTAATCCACTCAAAATTCTCAGTTTTTCATCAACTTTGGGTTTTATCCATCCCGACTTCCCATCGACACCTCACCCTCCGATGTTCCAGCTGCAGATGAACGGATCTTGTCTTTACAAAGATCTTGGAAAGGAATCCAGGAGAACCTCCAGACGGCCATCTCTAGACAGAAACACCAAGCCGATCGCCACCGCCGTGGGACTCCTGAGTTTAAACCTGGGGACAAGGTATGGCTTTCATCGAAGAATATTCAACTCAAAGTGCCTACTCTCAAGCTGGCACCCAGATACCTGGGGCCCTACCCCATTCTGGAGAAGATCAATCCGGTAGCCTTCGGCCTACAACTCCCACCCGCTATGAAGATTCCTTCCGTCTTCCACTTATCTCTCCTTAAACCTACATTCCAGAGTACTCGCTTCTCAGATCCGTCTTCCTTGGCTCCAAACCCGCGACTCATACATGGTCAACAAGAATACGAGATTCAGTCCATTCTTGATTCAATAATTTCTAGAAGAACTCTTCAATACCTGGTGCACTGGAAGGGATACAGACTTGAGGAACGATCTTGGGTCCCTCACCATCACATCCATGCTCCTGTTCTTCTCAAGAGGTTCCACCAGAATTTCCCCTCAAGCCTTACCGGAGTCGCCCGGAGGTCGCTCCTGAAGGGTGGGGTACTGTCAGGAGCCAGGTGCCACGTAACTTTACCCGCAGGCGCACAGCCCCCCTACCTGCTCTGACGGCCGCTGATGGGGCTCAGGACTCGCGCACTCCCGCTTCCTCCGCGCATGCGCGCGGCTCATCCTCACGCCGGACAGCGTTCCCATGCGGGTGCACGTGGGCTGGGGTCACAGCAGGAGTTCCCGCCTCCGGATCGCGGCGCACACTCCCTGTGCGCGGCGCACGCACATTATGTGCGTGCCACGTACCCGAGCTCAATGGCAACAGGCACTGATTGCCCTCAGCACCCTCACCTAGCTTCCTTACCTTAGCCTATCACTGGCTCCTCACTGACACTCCCCCGGTTCCTCCTCCGGTTCGGATTGGACCGTCTCACCTATTTAGGCTCAGCAGTGCCACTGGCACATCGGCTGAGCATAAGCTTCCTGTTCCTGTGCTTACCTCTCTTGTCTCCTAGATATCCTGCCTTGTCTTGTTTGATCTCCCGTGTACCGACCTTGGCTTGCCTTTGGACCACCGCTTCTCTGGAACCCCGACCCTGGCTATCCTCGACCCTCCGCAACTCTCCTAACCTGAACTCTGCTCTCGGACCTCGACCATTCTACCTTCTCCTGAACCGACTCCAGCGACTAGTACCTCCAACGTTCCGGACTTCTCCTATCCTCACCTCGACAAGTATTGCGACTATTCTATTCTCCCTGCTCCTGTCCCGGCGAGATCAACTACGCACACTCCAGACCGGATCCCCGTGCCTGTCGGTGGTGTTTTCTCTATTCCCGCCCCAGTACCGAGGGTCTTGTCTAATTTGTGGTGGGCACAGCGTGACAAAGTCAATGGCAGATATGGCTGATTCGGATGCGATATCGCAGATTGTGCTTTGACTCTCGGACTATGTGTGAAAAACATGAATTTTAAATATATATTAATGCCATCAACCATGTTTTAAGGTATACAATCTCTATGTTTTTAATATATGTTACAGAAGATGAATTCCTATACCAATCCTATGATTTTGTTACTGCGGCCTATTTACAGTACCTTTGCTAATCCCTCTCACCATCTTCAGACACGTTAACTCTCCCTGATTTTCTATTGGTCTCAATGATTTGCAGCCAATCTCATAGAGTTTTAGCATTAGGGGCGTGGCGATATGTTCACGGTATTATTTATACAATCATGTATAGTTGGTCTCTCATATTGAACAGTTATTAATAAAGGAATTGAGAGGATCTCTAGCAGTGAGGCAGGCGGAGTTAACTGGTGATGCAACTAGAAAGCAGCTTTAGTCCATTAGATGGCTGTTGTTTGTTATTAAAAAGGGGTTCTGTCTCATTCAAATGCTTTTTCTGCTAAACTCAAGCGGTCTCTTAAACTTTAGTGCAATCTTATTGCTAAAAATCAGTAATGTTCCATCCAAAATATTTTTTTCCTTTGTCGAGACCCCCCAAATGTCACCTTCTTCAGTCCTTGTAGGCTGACATCTTGAAATGTACTTACTTCACAAAATACGTTTCCCTCTTTCTCTGTTAATGACTTTCATTCATTTACAGCATCCTTTTTTTCTTGGATGAATCCACATGGTCTATTAACATTTGGTCACTAAAGACCATCCCTTTTACATCTGCCATCTTCTTACTAAACATGTCCTGCGTATCAATATCCGCATGTGACCCCAATAGTGGATGTTTAACTGTGTTCAGTCTATGCTGAAATCTATACAGGTTTGCAGTATACTGTTTCTTACTCTCAAAATAATAGGACAATATAAATATTACTGAAATCAACTTATTTATGTTATGGTACAAACCTGAGTAACATTTTAAGAATTTTTTTCAATTACTTTTTGATTTTTAATATGTTGAGCTATAGATACCCAGCACATGTTGTGCACTGCAGTGTGTGTTGATGGTCACTGGCAGTGAAGGGCTGATATTGGTTTATCTCTCCACCTATGCATCACTTTTCATGAATAATGGTTGTCTCCCATCTAGAAATGCTCATGCAGACAGACTAAGGTTACTTTTAATGTTGCAGGCCTAATATTCACAACCGCATTAACCTGTCAGAGAAAGCTGATTGATAATGTTATAACTGGCAAAGCAGCAACGTTTTCTTTCCATTGTTTTCCGAATGATGAATTACGGTTATTTTATAGAGTGTGTAGTCATAGCTGTTTCCTTGGTTCAATTGCATTAACTTCCTTGCCATATTGTCTGAAGCCTCCAGACATTGGTTTGTAATCCAACTGTTTCCCTAACATATGGGAAGCTGTAAACGTGGTGTATATTTTGTAAACAGCACTACATAAGACGTTGGTTCTTTCCCACAGAATTTGTGTTGTTTTTTTCCTTTTCACATAAGCTTGTACAATGATAATAAAGTATTACATAAGTTGGGCATTGATGAGTTGCGAAAAGTCAAGGCTGGAGCCAGAGGGGTTTTCCAGGTTCACTATGAAAAGGGTCCTAAAACTTGACAACTCAAGAGTCTGTCCCTCTATTCTGTGGGACCAGAATAATTAGATCACTTTGGTCCTATGTGAAACTGTCCCTTTAACCAAATAAATATATCACAGTTATTAGGTCAATTTGACCCTTTAACCCATTACACAAATCACTTAATAGGCCACAGTGGTCTGGGACTGACTCCCTACAGAACTTTATATCGGGAGTGTGGGGGAAATAAGGTGGAAAGGTGCATTGTAGGGTTGGTGGAGGTGCGAAGCCCGGAGGTTAAAGGTTTATTGTCACCAGAAGAAATTGCTGGAGCCAGAGCTGTGATAAGTACTATACTAAGCTACAGAGGCGTTCTCTCAGATCTAGATTAACATTTTGGTCACTTCAAATCTGACACATTGTTCAAATTGTGGTTGCATCCTTAATGGGATTTTCACTGTTATTTCACTCGTTTTTGCAATTTGATCTGCCTAGATTTAGCTGTTTGGAACTCTTAACCAAACAGTGTTTAGATACGATGATTTGCAAATGAGAAGTCACAGAAAAGGTATGCCAGAGTGCAAACTACTATGCCATATATACAGTACACTCATTAGCTTTAGTAAAAGTAGAGTGAGATCTTAAAATAATTGAAAAAGTTCTTTTATAATAATAATAGCATGTTTTTGTATAGCGCTGTTAGTTATATGTAGTGCTCTACAGAGACATTTTGCAGGCACAGTCCCTGCCCCGTGGAGCTTACAATCTATGTTTTTTGGTGCCTGAGGCACAGAGAGATAAAGTGACTTGCCCAAGGTCACAAGGAGCCGACACCAGGAATTGAACCAGGCTCCCCTGCTTCAAACTCTCAGTGTCAGTCAGTGTCTTTACTCACTGAGCCACTCCCTCTCCCATTTTGACACAAGATATTGCAGAGAAAACACTCACAACTAGGTGAGGTTATTTTGTGGCAAATTATCGTCCTATTTTCATATCCACCCAGTTTCTTAGCTGCTCATGGTTATGGTTTCCCAGTGTACAGTATATAACATTGGTGAAATAATTTTTCTCAGTGGCTTGCAAAATATTCTAACGGGATAGAATAGGATAGAAAGACAGATGTCTGAGAGATGGAAGCGATGAGAGTTTGGGACAAAGGCTATTATTCAGTATGCTGTGAAGCTGTCTTCCCCTAGTCATTTGAAATGAATGGTGATGAAACCTGAAGTAGTAAAGGAAACACAGCTCCCCAGTGTAGGGAATAGGGGCGAAACAGAAGCAAGGGCAATTACATGCTTTTTTTTTTTTAGGAGTTTTAATGACATTTGAGGGAAAAAAAATAGTTAAGCATATTAATGAGTAAAGACACTGAGTTTGAATCAGGTTGAACCTGGTTCAACTCCTTGTGACCTTGGGCAAGTCACTTTATCTCCCTGTGCCTCAGACAACAAAACCATAGATTGTAAATTCTCTGGGCAGGGATTGTGTCTGTAAAAATTCCTATATGCTGCGTACAAGGGGTCAGTGCTCTTGCGGTGCCTGCTCTCTCCCCATGTCGGCGGCCCTACCCACTGCGTGCACATTCATTCCCTGCAGCGGGCAGGAAGCACAGAGGGAAATCTCTTCCTCTGCAGGTGGGCGGGGCCTGGATCAGGGGGCAGGGCCTTTATATGCAGTAAGAAGGACAGAGGGGACGTTCCTTCCTCTGCAGAGCCTCCGAAGGTGGGTGGGGCCTAGGTCAGGGGTGGGGCCTCAAGTAGAGCAGCATGGGACTGGAGCTGCAGCCTGAGAGACGGGCTGGGAAAGGTGAGAGGGAGGGGAAGGGTTAA